>NW_006408626.1:8525230-8541391 GCF_000296735.1 Chrysochloris asiatica
TTTTTCTGAATTCTTTCTCAGGCATTTCCGAGGCCTGCCCTCCTTCCAGAATGGAGTCCAGGTCTACTTCTAGGTCATTTGTCTCAAACATTTTATCTTTTTTCTGTACATGTGCTGATATGGTCATCTGCTTTTGCTTCTTGGACATGCTTAATGTTTCTCTGTAGCCTTTATACTTAATTATGTGTTTTGGTAATTTTTTATGCTTTCTGATTGCTTCCAGTAATATCTGATCAGGATGTGGGCTTCACTTTTCACTCTTCTTATTGCTTAACTCAGAGTAACTTTCATAGTTGTTGTCTGTTTCCCAGGTATATGGCAACTGGTATTGGTTCTTGTCTGGGTTTTGGTGTTTTATAAAGCCTTATTGCAGCTTGGCTATTTGGCAGCAGTTGCTGACTCTTTTCGTGTAATGGAGGGGTACAAAGAGTCCTCCAAAGGCAGAAGAGGAGGCATATAACAGCAAAACAACACCAGTGGGGAGAAAAAAAGCAGCACCAACAAAAACAAAACTGAATACTGCTGTCTCTAATCACAGAAAAGGGAGAGGAAGGAGAGAAGAAAAAGAAGGGGAAAAAAATAATCTGTAGCTTAATATGAGTATGGCTTTAATGTCCTAAGTTCCTGCCTTCAAAGCTGCCCGAGAGATTCCAAGTTACCTGTGTTGGTTGTTATGCTATACCTCAGGCTCCAGTTCAACCTTTGACTCGCTTTCCCTCCCTTCAGCCCTTTCCTACTCTTTCCCATGATTTAAAAAAAAAAAAAAAAAGCAGAATAAAAAGGAAACACATATTAAAAGTTCAGGACCTCCGCTTGGGCTGAGTATCTGTGCGCATGCATGGCAGAAGAACCCACCAGTGATGAGGGTGGGGGGTGGCCACTCGGTTCAGGCTCTCCCTCAATTCACCAGAATGAAGGTGGGCAAACAGTTAGCATGCCAATTACCAGATACCAAAGAAAAAAAGAAAACCAGAACATAGCAAAACTGACAAAGTATATTGTCTACCTTTGTCCCAAGGTTCCCGAGGCGTTTTTCCGTGGTGTTTCTGCTCCCCCTGTTTCATCTTGCCATTTGGTCTCTCCCAGGATGTCAGCTCAGGCCTCTGAGCCTGGCCCGGCAGATTCAAAAGTACGCTATTTTTTACTTCAGCTCCAAACTCCACAAGCTACAAGCCTTCAAACCTTTAAACTATTCCTATTTTTTGTGTTTCCGAGGCTTGGAGCTCTGCCTTGGATCTGCTTTGCCTGGTATTCTTTGTTATTGCTGATGGCGACCTTCACTGCACCTCCACCCAAGCCGCCATCCCAAGGCTATAAATCTTTACCTGAGCAGAAAGTCTCATTTTTTTACATAAGCACATTGACTGTGTACTTGAATTGTGTATAGTAGTCTGGTGCTTATCAAACCAAAGAATTTGTGGTTAGTGGTCCAGTGTTTATCCTACAGAGCCACTATGCTCCCTCTGGATAGTTGTAGTCAGCTAAATTAAAAGAAATGGAGCAATCATGAAGGTAATGACATTAGAGAAAAGTTCAAGAAGCAACCCAGTTCCCAGGGTCAAATGGCCTTCACACTGCTTCTCTTCCACTTTTAAGAACAAAAGTATTCATTGCTTATGAAATGATTAATGATTTGAAATTTTTCTTGCTTGACATTTTCAAACAAATCAATCACTCGAGTCCTTTTCTTATTTTTTTCTATAAGAGGGATTCAGAATGGCCAGAATATTTGAAAAGTATGTTTCTACTAAAACTATAATTTTCTACTCAGATTCAGATATGATAAACCATAAGCAACTACCGAAGTATTGTTCTTCTAAATAATAAGCTTTCGCTTCAGAAATTCATCACAAACTTCGTATTAAAGTGTTAATGCTCATCAAAAACTTATAAAATCAAATGTCCTTCCACACATTCCATTTTTAACTAATTAATTAACATACTATTATGTAGAAAGAACTAGATGATGCCCAGCTATCAACTACCAACTGCTGAAAGGAATCACATTAGGAGGTCCCAGAGAGAGTAAGAGGAAATGTGGAACAAACCTCGTAATTTAAAACAAAGATGAGGCTTATTGGTCAGAAAGAGACTGAGGGAACCTGAGATAATGGTCCTCGACCATGCTTTAGGTCTGGGTTAGAACTCACCCTTGTGGCCCAGTTTTCAGCCAAGCAGTAGACAGGTATACAGAGGGCGTCAACACAAGTAAATTAAGCTCACCGTGGAAGGGTCAATGATCCAAGATCAAAAGGGCAACATTTACCTAAGGATAAAGTTGAGAAAGGACAGGAAGGAAGGAGAAATGGAAATAGGAACCGCAAGAAGGAAGTGAGATAACTTGTTGCTACATCTAAGGGATTGCAATTATTGAAATGAAACAAAGCTTATGTATGGTTTGCTGAATGTAAAACTGATGACCTTCTCTTTAATTCACAATAAAAAGCAAAAAAAAGTTCATATTGACCCAAATGATATTAAATAATTGAATGAATAAATAAATACATGCATACATACATGCACACACAATCTATATTTTTGTTGTTGTTAACTGACATTGACTCAGTTTTGACCGATAGTAACCATGTACAAAGGAGCTCTGGTAGCGTAGTACTGTTACGAATAGGGCTGCAAACCACAAAGTCAGCAGTTCGAAATTACCAGCTGTTTAGCGGAGAAAGAGGAGGCTTTCTGCTCCCGTAAAGATTACAGCCTTGGAAACCCTGTACAAGGTTGCTATGAGTCGGAACTGACTCCACCGCACACAACAGCAACAACAACCATGTACAGGGTTTCCAAAGCTGTAAATCTTTGCATCAGCAGAAAGCCTCATCTTTCTCCCAGGATGACTGGTGGGCTTGAACCATTTACTCTTTGTTTCATTCCATTGCTTATATGATTAAGCCTCCATGCTCCCCATAAATACATATATGCTTATAAAAATGATCATATGATGAATGGACATGACAGCTCTTCAAAGACAAGGGATACTTCTCTTCTATAAATAACCTTATCAAAAGCGAATTATATACATACATATATATGTATACTAATAACAGCTATATGCAGCCATTTATCTCACAGTTATGCATTATTGACCAAAAGAGCAATTTCACTAGGAAAAACGGAGGGAAAAAAATAAAATGAAAACTATTTTCACCCTTGTTAAACTACTCGAAACTCAATTTTTGGTATTATGGAGACTTGCTTCACCTTCGTACCCAAGATGCAAGATGATTAAAAATGTCAAGTTGGGTCTAAATAGCATTGCTTGTCTCTGTGTACAACATTAAGACATAGTACTTTAACACATGAAATTTGAACACTGTATCGGATATTTTGTCAGAAAGTCTTTAGGAAAAAAATAGAATCACCACATGGAATCCTTAGATAATTTATAATCACATGTCTATGTTGTTGCTGTGAAGTGTTATTGAGTCGGTTCTGATTCTTAGCGATGAGTCAGAATTAACTCAATGGCAGCGGGTTACTTTCTCATAGCTAGGAAAGTTTATCTTTCTGTCTTTTATACATTTTTTTTTTCAAACAAAATCAAACTTATCAAGAGGAAAACTTACTATGGGAAAAGACAGAGCTATATACGTTTGGCTCTGTGTGATTTCTTTTATAGATAGAAATATCAGAAAACTAGAGGTGTGGAACAAAGTGCTACTATAGTAAGTGTCAGTATCTG
Source organism: Chrysochloris asiatica (assembly GCF_000296735.1). Classification (NCBI taxonomy): domain Eukaryota; kingdom Metazoa; phylum Chordata; class Mammalia; order Afrosoricida; family Chrysochloridae; genus Chrysochloris; species Chrysochloris asiatica. Next base: position 8,528,925 of record NW_006408626.1, read on the forward strand.
GGTATGACATTGGAGCTGGTAGAGCAATAATACAACAATCTGAATTTTGAGTAGGTTAACAGTTGTGAAAATTATTTTTCATTTTATCTGTCTCCCTCCTTTTTATCTCGTGTTATTTATCTTTTGGTCAATACTGAATAATTGTAAGACAAATGACTGCACATAAAACTACTGCCATCAAGTCAGTTCCAACTTATAGCAACCCTACAGGACAGAGTAAAACAATCTAGTGTTACAAGGCTGTAAATCTTTATGGAATCAGACAACCTCATCTTTCTCCTGCAGAGCAGCTGGTGGGTTTGAATTGTCGACAAAAAAATAGATTCTGTCACCTGTCAATAGAGTGGGATAAAGTTTATCCATAAAATTGTGTTATCTGGCTTACCCTTGAATACCAAATAATGCTTTGTAGAAGAACAGCACCCAAAATTCATAAAGTGAATGTGAATAAAAAGAAATCACCTCTTCAAAAATATGAGCACAGAAGACCCCGTGTGACCAACATATATTAAATATTCATTGTCCCTTTTGCTTTTCTGCATTTGTCTGGGATTCATAAAGGACAAAAGAAATAATTGCACAGCAATCACCTAAAAGCCATATGTTCTATTTATGAAATTGGCTAGCCATGAGCAGCAATCACTACCAATATCTTTAATCTTATGATATTATAGTTGATACTTATCTTTTAATAAAAATACAGATGATGTTTTATTCCCTAAAGCTAACCTCACTCATGCTAAATTATTTACGTATCCATTTTAATATGTATTTTGCAAGTGACAGGAAAACTCTCTTTAGGACCTTTTCCTGACCCACCTGTCATTATGATGAGGCAAACAATGTCACTTTTCCAGTGCACAATGAATTACAAAGAAGTTGTAAAGTACACTATCCATCATGTTGGCACTAAGTAGGTTTTAGAAGTTGATCTCAGCTATCACAAATGCTGTTCAGACTGTTACCAGAAAGCAAAAATTGGAAGCTTAAGCAAATGGTCAGATGATGAATGGACATGACAGCTCTTCAAAGACAAGGGGTACTCCTCTTCTACAAATAACCTTGTCAAATGCAAAAGTAGTGGGGAGTTTTGCTGGCAGTCAGACTAGAATAACTGAAGAATGTGTTAATGGTTCTGGATGATAGAAATTCATGTAAATGCAATGGACTCAAAATTGAAAAGAACATATGCCTGAATCATCAGCAGCAACCACACAAGCTTGATTTGAATTAAGGAATGGTCTGAAAAGATACAGAAAAAAATTTCTCAGTGCTCTGTTAATTGTTGTTGTTAAGTGCCATTGAGTCAGTCCAGTGCTGATCCTACAGTGCCACACCAGCTCTGTTATTAAAGTGTTTGAATTTTAACAATATACTGCAGACTGCTGGTGTGGTGCTGTGGGTTAGTGTGCTAGACTGTACTGTCAGTTCAAACTACAATGTCATTGGGTCAAGCTCACCAACCACTCCTCGGAAACCCTATGTGTGGTCACTATGGGTCCGAACAGACTCTACAGCACTTTAACAACAACAACTGTAGAATCAGTACAATATTGCAGACCACAAAGTCAGCAGTTCTAACTCACCAACTGCTCCTTGGAAACCCTATACAGGGTCGCTATGAATTGGAACTGACTCAACAGCACTTAACAACAATAACCTATCTAAAACATGCACACACAAAATCTGAAAGTATTCTATATACATATGCAGTGGTCAACCAGCAATTGCTTTGTAATGAAAATCACATGAATATAGTTTGATACTGACAAAAATCAGTATCAATAAACTTAATATACCCCTTCTTGATACAGGTGTTTAAAATTATTATGTAGTTAGCATAAAAGATTTGACTAGTAATCTAATTCTAAAAACACTTATTGTCAATAACTTCATCTAATCTTAATGTTTAATTTCTCTAATTGTATAAGTATATTCTGGAAATACAATGTGTTTGTTTCATTCACAACCACACTAACAGCATTTAAACTGCATTGAATTCCATTAATAGCCCCTTTAGTTTACATCTAATATTTCAAAAGGGGAATGCATTTTTACATCTATAATTAATTTTATTTTCTGTTTTAATATTTGCTTTAAGCTTTTTAAAACTTTTCTTTATTAAAAAATAGCTGTTACATAGCATTTATAAAGAAGGGCCTCAAATGGAGATTTATAATTTCATGAGCATTTGGAAAATCCCATGATTATTCTGGAGACCTTAGTTTTATATAAAACATTAATAATTGATGAGAAATATTTTGAAAACTCTCAGATATTTGGTTATTCAGGAACATAATTACTCTGTTTCATTAACAGCATGGTGGAAAACAGTCAATTTTGTTAAAAAAAAAAAAAAAAGAACCCTATTTGATAGCAAACAGTTGAAAGCAACCAACAAACAGTTGGTTGACTAAATGACTCACTTTTAAATTAATTGTGCCGATGTAGTGTCGATGCCTGAAATATAGGTGTTCATTGATATAGCTATGAAAGACACAGATGTAAGAGGAATGTACTACTGGGTCCTGTCCATCCCAAATGTCTTTGCTTTCATAAAACCTTTGATAAGGCAGTCTAGGAAGACAAAACACAAAGTTCATATTTATTTATACACAAACACACAGAGGTTGAAAAGTTAAACATACTGTCTTTTAGAAACATTTAATTAAAGTATTTTTGTGTTTCTTTTAACAAGAACAAGAGGCAGGAAATAATAGAAAAAAGGGGAGGAGATTGGAAAGTAACGTGGTTGTATTTAGTTAAATAAACTAAGTTAAAGAGGTCTGAAAAGATGGCTATAGAACATTGAATAGGAATACTTATAATAGCTACTCATTCCCTACAACTTCTAATTTCCAATGAAGAGGGGAAGAAACCGAGAGAGAGAATCATTAGTATCCTTAGAATTCAAATTTCTACTTTTTAACTGGAATCTGACCCAGTGACCCTGCAAATTAAAACTGCTCCACAGGGTTTCTAAGACTTTCATCTTACAGAAGCAGACTGCCACACCTTTTTCCCATGGAGTGGCTAGTGGATTTGAATGCCAAGCTTTTGGTTAGCAGTCAAGTGCTTAACTACTGTGCTACCAGGCCTCTTATTTTATAAACAGTGACTGTTAAATTTGTAAAACATAATTTGTGTCTGAATATATTTTGACATTCCTACTCAAAATGAGTCTTGGTGGCAATGTAGGATAAGTCGTGGACTGCAAACTGCAATGTTGATGGTTCAAATCCACAAAATGCTCCTCGGGAACCCTACACAGGTTTGCTATAAGCTGGCAACAACTCAATGGCACTTAGCAACAATACCATAGTGTATGTATAATGTAACAAATCTGTGACTACCTGAAAGTTTGTTAAATGTTGTTAAGTGCAGTCAAGTCAGTTTTCACTCATAGTGGCCCTATAGAGGGTTTCCAAGGAACAGTTGGTGGGTTTCAATCACCGACCTTTCGGTTAGTAGGCCTGTGGTTATTCTACAGCGCCACACCATAGATAAGTGCTTTTTTATTATCAATAAAATACAAGTAATTAACTTTATGGTATTTTCTGCTTTCAGCCAAGAGCCATCTGATGTTCGCGATGATAAGCCTCATTCACGAATCTACCTTGAATTCCAGGAGCCACCCTGATTTCTTTCAAATTATATCTCCCACTTATCAGCGGTTACTTCTCAGCTAGGTCCAACCTATCTCCTCTCTGTAATAGAGATGAAAATACTTACAAGTTGCTAAGTTTGTTGTGAAAAATAAATTAGCTGACATATGTAAAACTCAGAAAGCAGAATCTAACACACAATAAGGAGACTATACCTATTACATATATTGTTGTTGTTAAATGCTATAGAGTCAATTCCAATCCTTAGCAGCCCTGTATAAGGTTTATGAGAAGCAACTGGTGAGCTTGAACCATTAACCTTGTGGTTCAAACCAACTTTGAAATATAGCACATTAATCTACAGTGCCACACCAGGACTCCATAATATATACTATTATGCAATTGGTCACGAGCTTCATTTATATAGACATGTCAATATATAAATATCATTTTAATAAACACATCCAATATTTTATAAAGTTGTAGGTTACCACATTAAATATAAATTAATGTCATGTTTCTACTTTTCTTAATTAATGAATAATTTTAAGAACCTAGTTTATAATTAACTATTATGAATATGACTCCATGGAATATTTATTTAAAGGTTGTCTTGTAGAAATGCTCAAATTAATATAACCAAACCAAACCCAATGCTGTCAAGTTGGTTCTGACTTATGGTGACCCTGTAACAAGACTGTATCCAAGACTGTAATCTTTATAGTCTTTACAGAACTTGACTGCTACATTTTTCCTATGCAAAGTAATAGATGGGTTTGAACCACGAGCCTTTCAGTTACCAGTGAACTTCAAACTGCTGACCTTTAGGATAGTAGTGAAGTGCTTTAACCAATGTGCCACCAAGGGTCCTTAAATAATGTAACAGTATATACATATTCGGATATTGCTTTGTTCTTTTCAGGGAGGTGACAGCTTGAAGGTCATTCATTTTATATTGTATTATGCTCTGAATTTCAGTAGAAAGATTATTTAAAACCAGCAACTACCTTTTAAACCTTACCAGTAAAGGGAAGTTAATATAATATTAAATATCTGAAACATGTTTAGGGTAGGAATCATGCAATTCAATTTGATTCATATATACTACTCCTATTAGGCAATGTTGGTAAAACATCTGGGTTTTAAAAACAGAGGAAGGCTGTCAGCCTCTTTCCTTAGCTCAGAAGCTTTGACATAAAGCCAAGATTCTCAAATTAACACACATATTTCTCTCAAACTTCTGGTCTTACATTGTTGTTGTTGTTTGTTCTGACTCATAGCAACCCTGTACAGAGTGGCTGGTGGGCTTGAACCATGGACCTAACGGTTCACAGTCTGGTGCTTATCATATAGAGCCACCATGCTCCCCTACTGTTGCATAAGCCCTATTTATTTAAAGCCTCCTCTTTATCCCAATTGGCTCATGTTCAGGAAAATAATCTCCTCAAATCATAAGCATGTCAAAAACAAAGCAGCAACTACAAAAACTCCAGGAGCTTATGAGGATCCTTGGAATGAGCCCAATTTACTTGAGTTTTTAACTTTCTCTGCAGAATATTGATTATTCTTTGGCTGAGATTATGTGGAAAAATTATGAAACTATAAAGTGAATCTCTGTTTTCTCAATATGACTTTCTTTAATTATCTCCTGTTCCCATTAGATTGGAGGTAGAATGACTGAATAAATTTTACAGATATGAGTCCACTAAAAAAAAAAAAAAAAAAAATGCACTGGCTTTTTTTATGTCACAGCAATTCGGCCTCCAAGGATGATGCATATCTTTGTAGATTCCCTTGGTTTCCAAAGTCTCTTCTAGAAGAACATAGATGCTTGTCTACTGTGTAATATAGCAATTCACATACATACACACAAAATAGGACATGAATACATATAAAAGTTTGATTTTTAAAAATAAATATATATAATATGTGAAAATGGAATTATATATAGTCCCAAGCTATAGTATTTTCAATCATTTCATATTCATGTGCAGGCTAGACAGTGAATAAGACAGACAGCAGAGGAAGTGATGCATTAGAATTGTGACAATACTGACAGTACCATGGACAGCAAGAACAGACAACTCTGTCTTGGAAGAAATTTAGTCAGAATGCCTCTTAGAAGCAAGGATGGCAAGAGTTTGCATTTCATACTTTGGACAGAATATTAGGATAAACTATTCCCTGTAGAAAGACGTCATGCTTAGATAAGTCAAAGGTCAATGAAAAATAGAAAGACCCCCAACAAGATTGATTGACACAATGACAGACACAATGAGTAGAAGTATAAAAACAATTGTGAGGGTTGTGCAGGACTGGGCAGTGTTTCATACTGTTGTATGGTATGGTCATTATTAGAACTTACTTGAGGGTCTGCCATTTGTCTCTTAGTTTGTCATACTGTGTTGGCTTGTGTGTTGCCTGATTCTGGAAGCTATGCTGTAGGCATTTTGAATACAATCAGGGTCAACCATGGGTGGGCAGGTTTCAGATGAGTTACCAGGAGAAGAGCACTATGAAGAAGTAGGATGTACTACTTCCAAATATTTAGTCACTAAAAACCTTATGAATAGCAGTGGAACACTGTCAGCACAAGATTACTTAATATTGAAACATGATGAAGAACACCAGAATATTGTCAGATATAGTGCCGGAAGATGAGTCCCTAAGTTTGGAAGGCACTAAAAATGTGAATGGGGAAGAGCTGCCTCCTCAAAGTAGAGTTGAGAGTGATGACAATGGAGTAAAGCCTTTGGGACCTTCATTTTCTGATGGGGCACAACTCAAAATTAAGAGAAACAATTGTAAACATCCATTAATAATCGACACATGGAACGTACAAAGTATAAATCTAAGAAAATGGAAATTGTTAAAGATGAAATGGGTTTGGTTTTGGCGGGCAGCAGAGACAGCCAGGTAAGAAAAGCTCCATGGGGGAGAGATTGAAAACCCAGGGAACCTCTGTTCAAGGAACACCACCAGGGCTCTGGATCTAGCATAAGATACAGGGTGTGAGTTTCTCGCACGGGCAAGTGAAAAAATCACAATATAAAGGAAAATAATGCAAGTTAGGAATCTCTGGAGACAGGACTCCCTCTGCGGCCATGCTGCCCGGGCAGAGTCCAGATGGCAGGGATACAGCCAGAGTAGCACAGGGAATTGGTGTTAAAGCGGCACAGTAACATTTGCAAAAGGAGGTGCAGGGGATTCTACAAGTTTTTTCCTTCTCTTCCTGTCACACCTTCTTTGCCCAGCCTGGACACCTTCAGGTGGGTGAGTGTGCACCCCTCCACCCCCCAAAAAACACACACAAAAATAGTCCAATGCTGAGCCCATAGTTTTCCCAAGGCACCAAAAGAAAGAGCTTGGCGCCTGTTTATGACGTCAGCCTGTGGGTTCCAGCCCTAAAGTTAATCAGTGTGTGACCCTTTACTCAGGTCTATATAGCAAGAAAAAAACTTGGTCTGGCCTGACAGACAAACTATATGAACAATCTGTAAAACCCCAACATAAAAAGACGCAAATATCTCAAGAATTATGCTAGGCACACATAATTTTGAATTTGTTTCCATATTATTCCTCTGAATTCCTTCTCAGGAAAATCCAAAACCTGCTCTGCCTCTTCTGGGGAGCCTTTGTCTGTCTCCAGCTTATTTGTCTCAGTTACTCTTAGAAGAGATAGAAGCCAGAACTAGTGAGCTGGAAGACAAATCTCTCAATACTGCTAAGATAGAAGAACAAGGAGAAAAAAGGATACAAACAATCTGAAGAGTCTAAGATTCATGCTGTATACCATGAAGAGGAAAAACTTAAGAATTATTAGCATTCTGGAACAGGAATAATCAGAGAAGTCCACTGAGGAGAGAATTGAAGAGTTTCTGGAAGGAAATTTCCCTAACATCTTGAAAGATGAGAAGATAAACATTCAAGAAGCTGGATGTACCCCAGAAAGACAGACCCCAAAAGAAAGTCACCAAGACATATAATAATCAAGCTTTCTAAAATCAAAGACAAGGATACAATCCTAAAAAATGCCAGGGAGAAGAGAAGTGTCACTTACAAAGACAAGCAAATCAGATTAAGTTCTGACTTCTCAGCAGAAACCATGCAGGCAAGAAGGCAATGGGGAGACATAAACAAAACCCTGAAAGAAAAAACAAAACAAAACCACCAAGCAAGAATTGTCCATCCAGCAAAACTATCAATCAAATATGATGGTGTAATCAAAACATTCCAGGATAAACAGAATCTAAGAGATTTTGTTAAAACTAATCCAGCACTTAAAACATCCTAATGGGAGTTCTTTGGACTGAAAACCAACAAAAACAGACAACAACCAGAGATTGACAGGTGTGGCAACGCCATCTGGAACTCAAGCAGCACATACTAGAGTTCAGAACAGAACAAAACTACAACAACAAACTCAAAAGAGCTGGGAGGTCAAATGAAGATCAAAATAATATCAATGTCAAAGAAGGTTAAATGTAGAAACAGAAATCCAGGTGGTGAGGATGTCAGGTAGATTATAGGATACAATAGATTCTCTTAAATGGAGAGACTAGTTAAGAGACTGTAAGGTAACCCTAAAGAAACTTAATACTTCACAACATACCATGAAAATAAACTTCCAAGCAGAACAAGCAAACACGGAAACTAAGAAGAAATGGACCCAACAACAACACAATATACTTTTTTCTCCAGTACACATGGAACATTCTCCAGAATTGACCATGTGTTTGGTCACAAAGCAAGCCCCCATAAATTTACAAGCATGAAAATTCTACAGAGCATCTTCTCAGACCACACAATGCTATAAAACTAGGAATCAACTATAAGAATACCAAAGCAACAAAGTCGAATACATGGAAACTGAACAATACCCTGCTTCAAAGCAACTGAGTAAAAGAAGAAATTAAAAGTGAATTCATAAAGTTCCTAGAAACAAACGAGAATGAAAACACAACATACCAAAATCTTTGGGACACGGTGAAAGTGGTGTTGAGAGGACAATTTATTGTGATAATTGTGCACATCCAAAAAGAAGAAAGAACCAAAATTAACACATTAACACAGCATCTCAAACAATTAAAAACTGACCAACAGAGGGAACCTACAGTCATCAAAAGAAAAGAAATAATAAAGATAAGAGTGGAAATAAATGAGATGGTAAACAGAAAAACTATAGAAAGAGTCAACAGGACAAGAAGCTGTTTGTTTTTTTTAAAAAAAGGACTAATAAAACTGACAAACCATTGGAAAACCTAACAAAAGAAAAGAGGGAGAATACACAAATAACTCGCATTAGAAACCACACAGGCGATGTCACAATGGAACTAAATGAAATCCAAAGGATAATAACAGAATACTATGAAGAGTTGTAGTCCAACAAATTAGAAAACAGAACAGATGGATATATTTTTAGAAAAATATGACCTACCTAAACTTATACAGAGTGAAGCAGGAAACTTGAACAGACCCATAACAAAAGAATAAATTGATCAGTTCATAAAAAAATTCCCAACTAAAAGAAGTCCAGGCCCAGATGGCTTCACTGGAGAATTCTAGAAAACATTCAGGGAAGAGCTGTCACCAATTCTACTCAAATTATTCCAGAATATAGAAGAAGATGGAAAAATTCCTAATACTTTTTTTATGAAGCAAGCATAACCCTCATACTAAAACCAGGAAAGGACATTGCTAATAATAATAATAAAAAAAACTACAGACCAATATACCTCATGAACATAGATGCAAAAATTTTCAGCAAAATCCTAGCCAACAGAATCCAGCACCACATCAAAAGAATAATATACATCATGACCAAGTGGGTTTCATAAAAGGGATGCAAGGATGGTTTTACAATAGAAAAACAATCAGTGTAACCCACCACATAAATAAGAAAAAGGAAAAGAACCATATGATCATATCAATTGATGCAGAAAAGGCATTTGAAAAAATCCAACATCTATTTCTGAAAAAAAAACACTCAACAAAGTAGGAATTGAAGGGAAATTCTTCAACATAATCAAGAGCATATATGCAAAACTAACAGCCTACATCACTCTCAATGGAGAGCAACTGAAAGTCTTCTCTCTGAGAGCGGGAACCAGACAAGGATGCCCTTTGTCATCACTCCTTTTCAATATTGTTTTGGAAGTATTAGCCAGAGCTATATATGACATGACAGAGAAATTAAAGGTATCCAAATTGGCAAAGAGGAAGTAAAACTCTCTTTATCTGCAGACGGTATGATCCTATACATAGAAAACCCCAAAGACTCGGTAAAAAAAAACCACACAAAAAAACAAAACTACTAGACACATTGTAAGATTCAGCAAAGTGGCAGGGTATAAGATCAACATACAAAAATCAGTTGGATTCCTCTATAGCAACAATGCCAGTGCTGAAAAAGACATTAGAAAAGAAATACCATTTACATTAGCCTTCCAAAGGATGAAATATTTAGCAATAAATATAACCAGACAAACAAAGGACCTATACAAACAGAATTACAAAACACTACTACAAGAAACCAAAAGAGACTGACAAAAGTGGAAGAACACACCATGTTCCTGGATAGTAAGACTCAACATCATGAAAATGTCAATAATATCCAAAGCAATATACATATATAATGCAATCCCAATCCAGATTCCAGCAACATTCTTCAAAGAGATGGAAATGACAATTACAAACTTTTTATGGAAAGGAAGTAGACCCAGGATAAGCAAAGCGCTGCTCAAGAAGAAGAACAAGGTTGGAAAACTCTCACTCCCTGATTTCAAAATCTACTACACGGCCACAGTAGTCAAAACAACCTGGTACTGGTCCAATGAAAGCTACATTGATCAGCGGAACAGAATTGAGAATCTAGAAATTAACCCATCCACATACAGCCAACTGATTTTCGACAAAGTGCCTATCTATGTTACATGGGGAAGAGATAGTCTCTTTAACAGATGGTGCTGGCAGACTGGAAAGCGATATATAAAAGACTGAAACAAGACCTTTACCTCATGCCTTATATAAAAAGATACTCAGCATGGATTCAAGGCCAAAATGTGAATCCCAAAATTATGAACGTCATCAATGAAAAAAGAGGGACAAATATGAGGGCTCTAATACTCTAATGCGCGAAAGTCATCAAGGCAAGTGGTTGGGACCCCTCAGAGCAAACTCTCTTCTAAGAATAAGACTCAAGGGGAATACATGAGCAGGCAGGTGGTCTGGCTGTTACCACATTGGTCATTGATAAGGGAAGAGGGGGAAAAAACATCAATGACATTGCGAGCTAAGCCTGACCACATTCAAGAGACCCCCGTGAACCCGGGTGGAGACCAGGATGGTGGAGACCAGTACGACTCCTGGGCCCAGAAGCAGTGACATGGCCATAGAGAACTGGAGTGGAGAGTGAAGTGTCCAGCTGATATGAAGTGAGGGGAGATGCACAAGAACACCCATGCTTGCAGATAGTACCCACTTGACCTGGCTTCGATGATCAGAACTTGACTAGAAGAAGAAAGAAGAGGGAAAAAAAAAAGAGTAACTTGCTGCAATTTGAGGAACTTTACCTATGCTTATGATGTAGTAGCTCAAAAAAGGGAACAAATCTTTACAGCGATGGTCACTCCCACCCCCTTGGTACAAAGCATCGACAGGAATGGGCAACATAGACATTGACTACACAAAGCTGATATTCTCCCATGTAAACCTCACAATAAAAACTTAAAAAATTAATAGACTACATCAGTCAAAGAAGATGGTGGAAAGGCTCCATATCACCAGCCAAAATAAGCCCAGGAGTAGAGTGTGGAATAGACCATCAATTGTTCCTATGTAAATTCAGGCTAAAGCTGAAGAAAAAATTTAAAAGTCCATTGAGAGCCAAAATATTACCTTGATTTTATTGCACCTAAATTTAGAGATCATCTGAAGTACAGATATGATGCTTTAGACACTAAAGACCTAAGACCAGAAGAGATGACATCCAGAACACCACACAAGAAGAAGGTAAAAAGTCATTAAGAAGACAAGAAGGAAAAGCCTAAAATGGAAGTCAGAAGAGACTCTAAAACTTGCTCTCTAGCATAGTGTGCTAAAGCAGATGGAAAAAGCGAGGAGGTAAAAGAGCTGAACAGAAGATTTCAAAGGTTAGTTTGAGAACACAAATTCAAATATAAGAAAATGTGAAAATACCTGGAGTTAGAAAACCAAAAAGGAAGAACACGCTCAGCATTTCTCAAGTAGAGGGAACTGAAGAAAAAATTCAAACATCAACTTGTGGTATTGGTCCAGGTACAGATTCTATGGACAAAATATTAAATGGTGCAGAATGTATCAAAAGAAGATGGAATTTATTGTTGTTGTTAGGTGCCATCAAGTCAGGACTGACCCATAGAGACCTTATGTACAGCAGAATGAATCACTGCCTGATCTTGGGTCAACCTCACTACTGTTGCCATGCTTGAGTCCATCGATGCTGCCTTTTAGCCAATCCAGCTCATTGGGAGTTTTCCTCTTTTTCTCCGACCCTCCACCTTACCAAACATGGCATCTTTCTCCAGCGACTGGTCCCTCCTGACAAGATGTCCGAAGTATAAGAGACGAAGTTTTGCCATCCTGGTATCCAAGGAGCACTCTGGCTGCACTTCTTCTAATATGTATCTATTGGTTCTTTTGGCACCCCATGGCACTTTCAATATTCTCCTCCAACACCATATCTCAAAAGCATCAATTATTCTACTGTTTTCCTTATTCACTGTCTAGCTTTTGTATGCCTATGAGGTTATTGAAAATACCATGGCTTGGGTCAGGCGCACCTTAGTCCTCAAGCTGACATCTTTGCTCTTCAACACTTTAAAA
>NW_006408626.1:8542338-8544023 GCF_000296735.1 Chrysochloris asiatica
TAACTTTTCTTTGGCAACCCTTCCTTGAAAGGCACTCTGATAGCATAGTGTGTTATAACTCAGGCTGCTAACTGCAAGATCAGCAATTTGAAACCACCAGCCTACGGAACAAAGATGAGAATTTCTGTTCTAGTAAAGATTTACAGCCTCAGAAACCCTAATACAAGGAAACTATGAGTAGGAACGGATCACAGCACATAAGCACTGCCACCCTTCCTTGTGAGTTAAAATGTACCTTTTAAAACTATGTAAATTATTTTATTATTTTATAAACATATGTTTAATTATTAAATACTTGGGTGAGCCAAAAATTATCTGCACTCTGTTTATATTAAACCGCCCATCCAAAACCACAGCTGATAACAACATTGAGCATGTATGTAAAATGACTCTGTGAAATAGACAAGTGACAGTGGATTATGTGGCAAATCACTTGCAAATCAGCCATGGCTCTACCTATGAAATAATCCAGGACAGACTTGGGTTTCAAAACATTCGGGTAAGGTGAATACCAAAACAATTCATGGAAGGTCATAAACTGGAGTGTTAGGGCATCCACAAACAAAATTTGGACCAATACTTGAAGAAAGGTAAAGCTTTCTTTTTAAAAAATGATTACTAGTGATAAGACATGGATTTATCATCATGAGCCTGAGAGTAAACAGCATCATATGGAATGGAAACATCCGTAATCACCAACCAAGACAAAGTTCAAAAGTCAACCATCAGCTGGGAAATTGAAGCTTAAATTTTTCTGGGATTCTCACAGGACTAGTATTGGAGCACAATCAGGAAAAAGGTTCAACAATCAACAGTACTTCAGTTACAGAGAGATGCTAGCTGAAGAAGTGAAGCCTAAACTTCAGATTAAATGCAGAGAACTGCTATTTTAGGGCGTTGTGATCTTGCATGACAATGCACGTAAGAACACCACACTGCTGACAAGGCAAAAACTTTGTTTCAAAGTATTAAAGCATTCTCCATACAGTCCTGATCTTGTTTCATCAGACTTTCATCTGTTTGGTATCATGAAAGCAGTCCTTTGAGGATAAAGATTCTCCTCTGATGAAGAAGTGAAGACAGTGCTGCATTTGTGGCTCACAGCTCAGTCTAAAACATTTTAAAATAAGAAAATACGAAAGTTTGGTGACAGATAGACAAAGTGTACTGAAAACTAAGGTGATCCTTCTGTAAAGTGATGTATTTTTTTTCATATTTTATTGTGAATTATGTGATAGTTTACACGGGAGAACATTAGTTTTACATTCATTCTCATTGCCATGGTTACAATCCCCTCCATGCATCATCAACCAATCAAAGGGTATACCCTGCAAGCCTCCCGCCCCTGGTCTTCAGCACACAGTCCCTCTCCCTCTCTGGATCTAAAGTCCCCAGCTGCTCCATCTCTCCACGTCATTGTCTCTGCCTCAAAGTAATGTATTTTTAATTTCTAAAAGTTGATTAAAATAAATTCTACAGCTACAGTGTAGATAATTTTTGACTCATCCAAGTATGTATTCATTCTTAAATTTCCATAACTACCCTTCAACACTCATGGAAGCAGCAGTCAAGAGATCAGACGACGTATTGCATTGGGCAAATCTGTTGCACAGGAACTTTTTAAAGTGTTGAAGAGCAGAGATGTCAGCTTGAGGACTAAGGTGCACCTGAGCCAAGCCATGGTA
>NW_006408626.1:8544123-8552229 GCF_000296735.1 Chrysochloris asiatica
TGCTCAGCATACAGGTTGAATAAGTATGGTGAAAGGTTACAACCTTGTTGCACACCTTTCTTAATTTTAAACCATTCAGTGTTCCCATGTTCTGTTCAAACAACTGTTTTTTGGTCCAGGTACAGATTCCTCATAAGCATAATTAAGTGTTCTGGAATACTCATACTTCGCAATGTTGACCATAGCTTGTCATGATCCATACAATCGAAAACCTTTGCATAGTCAATAAAGCACAGGTAAACATCTTTCTGATATTCTCTGCTTTCTGCCAAGATCCATTGGATATCAGCAATGATATCCCTCATTCCACGGCCTCTTCTGAATCCAACTTGAACCTCTGGAAGTTCTCTATCAATGTATGCTTGCAGCCATTCCTGTATTACCTTAAGTAATACTTTACTCTCCTGGGATATCAAAGAGATTGTCCAATGATATCTGCATTCCGTTGGGTCACCTCTCTTTGGAATGGAAACAAATATGGTTCCCTTCCAATCAGTCAGCCACATAGTTGTCTCCCAAATTTCTTGGCAGAGATAAGGGAGTGTCTCCTGTGCCGGTCACTTTCTTGAAAGATTTCCATTTTTATTCCATCAATTACTTTTGCCTTATTCTTTGCTAGTTCCTTCAATGCACCTTGGAGTTCCTCCTTCAGTATCATTGGCTTTGGATCATATGCTACCTCTTGAAACAGTTGAACATTCACTATTTCCTTTTGGCACAGTGACTCTGTGCCTTACATCTTCTTTTGATCCTTTCTGCATCATTCAATAATTTGTCCAGAGAATCCTTCAATAACAAAAGTAGAGGCTTGAATTTTTTCTTCAGTTCCCCCAGCTTGTGAAATGATGAGTGTATTCTTCCTTTTTAGTTTTCTGATTACAGATCTTTGCACATTTTGTTGTAATATTTGGCTTTATCTATTGCACTGATCTTTGAAATTTTCTGTTCAGCTCTTGGACATGCTCAATTCTTCCATTTCCTTTAGCATCTCTATGCTGGAGAGCAAGTTTCAGTGTTTCTTCTGACATCCATTTTGACCTTTTCCTTCTTTCTTGTCTTTTTAATGACTTTTTGATTTCTTCATGTATGATGTTCTTGATGTCATCCCACAACTCTTCTGGTCTTCAGTCTTTAGTGTTTAATGTATCAAATCTATTCTTCAGATGAGCTCTAAATTTAGTTGGGATATATTCAAGGACACATTTTGGCTCTCATGGTTTTGTTTTCATTTTCTTCAGCTTCAATTTGAATTTGCAAATGAGTAATTAATTGTCTGTTCCACAGTCTGCCCCTTACCTTGTTTTCACTGATATGGCGCTTTTCCATTGTCTCTTTCCGCAAATGTAGTCAATTTGATTTATTTGTATTCCATCTGGTGATGCCCATGTGTATAGTTGTCTCTTATGCTGTCTAAAGAAGGTATTTGAAATGACCAAATCATTGATTTTGCAGAATTCTATCATGTGTTCTCCAGCATCATTTCTATCACCAAAGCCATATCTTCCAACTACTGATCCTTCCTCTAGTAATGATCAATAAACCTTGATTGCATGTTTGATCAATTTCAGATAGAAGAAGTTGGTAGAATTCTTCAATTTCATCCTCACTGACTTTAGTTGTTAATAGTGGTATTAACTGGGCTTCCCTGTATGTGCATGGATATTATCTTATCACAGACAGCATTGTACCTCATGACTGATTTGGATATATTATTTTTGACAACAAAGGCAACACCATTCCTCTTCAATCTGTCATTCCAAGCATAGAAAACCATGTGGTCATCAGATTCAAAATGGCCAATATCAGTCCATTTCAGCTCACTAATGCCTAAGATATCAATGTTTATGTGTTCCATTTCATTTTTGACAGCTTCTAATTTTTCCTGATTCATACTTCGTAAATTCCATGTTCCAATTTTCAATGGATGTTTACAGCTGTTTCTTTTCATTTTGAGTTGTGCCCCTCAACAAATGAAGGTCCCACAGGCTTTTCTCTATTGGGCTTACTCCATTCGCATCATCATGGTCAACTCTACTTTGAGGAGGCAGCTCTTCCCCAGTTGCAGTTTGAGTGGCTTCCAACCTGAGGGGCTCATTTTATGGCACTATATCTGACAGTGTTTCTCTGCTATTTATTAGGTTTTCAGTGACTAAATATTCAGAAGTAGTTCATCACTCCTTCTTCTTAGTCTGTCTTCATCTGGAAGCTCATCTGAAACCTGTCCACCATGGATGACCCTGCTGGCATTTAAAATACCAGTGGCAGAGCTCTTAGAATCACAGCACCTCACAAGCCACCACAGTATGACAAAGTGACAGACGAGTAGTGGATGGAAGGGCTACACTATACCAAAGGAACATGATGTGTCACTGTACCAAAAAGGAATTTGATGCCATTCCTCTTGATGTTCAGCCATTTCAAGAGGTAGCAAATGATTAAGAGCCAATGATCCTAAAGGAAGAAGTCCAAGGTGCACAGAAGGAAATAGCAGAAAAAACAGAATTGATGAACCGGCAATTGATGAAATACGAATTGAAACCTTTCAAAAAATTAACAAAATATTGGAGGCACTCACTCATCTACTCCAAGAAATTTGGAAGAAACCTATCTGGCCAAATGACTGGAAGAAATCCATATTTGTGCCCAGTCTAAAGAGAGGTAACCCAATAGAATGTGAAAATCGTCATTGATAGCCCATGTGAGTAAAGTTTTACTACAGGTAATCCAAAAACAGTGGCAACAATACACTGAAAGACAACTTTTAGAGGTTCAAGGCATCTTCAGAAGAGGATGTGGAACAAGGGCCATCAATGCTGACATCAAATGGATCTTGGGTGAAAGCAGAGCATACCAGAAAGATGTCTACCTGAGTTTTATTGACTATATCACTTTTGATTGTGTGGATCATGACAAGCTATGGACAATATTGCAAAGTATGAGTATTCTGGAACACTTAATTGTGCTCAGGAGGAACCTGTACATAGGCCAAGATGCAGTTGTTCAAATAGAACAAGGAAACACAGAACGGTTTAAAATTAGGAAAGGTGTGCATCAGGGTTGTATTCTTTCATCATACCTATTCAATCTGTATGCTGATAATATAAGAATATGGACTATATGAAGAAAAACATGGTATCAGGATTGAAGGAAGACTCATTAACAATCTGCAATACGCAGATGATACAACTTTGCTTGCTGAAAGCAAAGAGGACTTAAAATAATTACTGATAAAGACCAATAACCAATATTCCTACAAATTGATAAAAGATTGAAGTAGTCAAAGACTTCATACTTCATTTTGCTGGTGTCAACCAGCAACCCTCTTGGAAGTAGCATTCAAGAAATCAAATGACATATTACATTGGGCACATCTGCTGCACAAGACCTCTTTAAGGTGTTAAAGATCAAAGATGTCAGTTTGAGGACTAAGGTACCTGACCCAAGCCATGATATTTTCAATATCAATATTTTCGCATCATCAATATTTCACAACATCAATATTTTTGCATGAATATTTTGCAATATCCATGTGAAAATTGGACAATGACTATGGAAGACTGTAGAAGAATTGGTGTACTTGAGTTATGGTATTGGAGGAGAATACTGAAAGTACCATGGACTGCCAAAGTATCAAACCAATATGTGTTGGACGAAGTACAGCCAGAGTGCTTCTGAAAGTCAGGATGGCCAGACTTTGTCTCTCATACTTCAGCTATATTGTTAGAAGGGACCAGTCACCGGAGAAGGATATCATGTTTGGTAAAGTGGAGGGTTGACTAAAAAGAGGAAGACCCCAGATGAGATGGATTGGAACAGTGGCTGCAGCTATGGGCTAAAGGTTAACAATGATTCTGAGGTTGGCTCAGGATTGGTCAGTATTTTGTTCTGATGTGCATAGGGTCGCTATGAGTCGGTACTGACTCAGTGACACCTAACAACAACAGCAACTTGAGGGTACGTATTACTACTACTAGGTTGTTTAGGTTGTTGCCAGAGGCTGGGCAATTAACTATGTTTTACTATGTAAAACAATAGCAACAACAAAAGCATGGCACAAGCACACACACAGACCCAATCAGGAAAAGTAAAGAATCAGTCAACACGTAGCCACCCAGTCCATGTTTTTAAAATCTGTTATATTAATAATCACATGAACTTTTCACCTCATTTCCACTGTGCATTGCTGTTGTTGTTAAGTGCCATCTAGTTGGTTCCAACTTATAGCGACCTTGTATTGGGTTTCCAAGGAGTAGTTTTTAAGTTTGAACCACTGATCTTTTGGTTCAAACAGACCTTTCAGTCCAGTGCTTATCCTACAGCACCACACCAGGACTCCTGTGTTCATTCATAATCTAAAAACATCACCCTCTCCATTTTTATTCTTTATATTCATCTCAATGTATTACAATTTCTCTCTTTAAAACCATAGTGTTAAATGAACTTATATAGAATAAAATCTGAATGACTTAGCCACATATCCAACACCTCTGAATTAAACTGTATCCTTATATGATCAACAGTGGACTGCAAATTACAAGCTCGACAGTTCAAACCCACTAACTCCTCCTTGGAAACCCCATAGAGAGTCGCTATGAGTCGAAATTGAATTGATGACCCTTAACAACAACATGTTTTTACTTTCAAACTATGGCAAGAAAGGGTTAGGCAATTCAAATCGCTCTTCTCCTTTCCTAACACCTCCACACTGAGGACATTTAATGGTCACTTTTGTTATGTTGCATCTTGCCAGTTAGTTCATTTGATGAAAGCTGCTGTTTTCTAATTCCATTTCACTGTAAATGACAGAGACAAATGGTCACATTACCTCGAGAGTTCCTTTGGCAGAATAGGCTGCATATGAGTAGAGCAGATCTTGGCTGCTATCTTTTCTGGCTTCTTTGTCACATGGCTGGCCATTAGGATGAAAGCATTGGCTGCTGCTCTTCAGAGTTACGGTGCTGGGAGAAGGGCCTGGTAGATTAAGCAGCACAGAGTAATTCATCAACTGTACGTCTTCCAGGCCCAAAGAAGTCCACTGAGTCTTCAGATTTTTTAAAATTTCTGTGTCTTCTTCATTTTTATGTAGTTGTGTAAAATTTCTGAAAGAAATTTAAAAAGCACACTTAAAAAATCTTTATTCTTTTCAGATATGAGAGCTCAATGAATGACTAATTATTAAGAGAAGCTGTGGAATACTGAAAGATGAATGAGACAGGATCCTCCCATTAGAAGTTTACGATGTGGTAGAAGGGAGGGGCTTGTCAACAAAAATTACACTAAATCAAAGCAGAATGAGTTAAGTGATCAAATCAAAGAACTAAAACAGCACTAGAGGACAGAAGAAAATAAAGCTATCAATGCCAGCATTGTCTTTTATTATTCTGAAGTCTTCTATGAGTATAAACATAATTAAATTAAAACTCAGTTCCAAAACCAATTTCCATAAGGATTAACACAGTTCTATTTTGCAGTCACTGTGATCCTTCTTAAACTATGTGATTAATATGTGGCATGAGTGGTTAGGATTAACTGGAAGGTAGTGGTTTGAATGTACTAAGAGGCATCCTGAAAGAAAAGTTTGTTCATTGTTCCAGAAAGATCACAACTTTGAACAAACTATGAAGCAGTTTACTCTGCACACATAGAATCACTATGCAGCAGAATTTACTGAAGAGCTTGTTAGGTATTTATTGCTATGTTCAATACTATAGATGGTAGTTATGTGCTGTGGAGTCTAGATAAGACACTTTAAATATAAATTACACGTCACATTAAAAGATGTATGCTATAGGATAAGCACAATACTGCTAACCACAAGGTCAGCATTTCAAACCCACCATAGGAAAAAAAAATGTGGCTGTCTGCTCCCATACAGATTTATAGTGTAAGAAATCCTTAGGGTTTCTGTGAGTAGGATATTACTTGATGACAGCAGATTTGTGTTTTTGTTTTATGATTACAATACCATTCAATAATATCTGTATGGTAAAACCAAAACACAGATTTCTAAACCCAAATGAAATAAATTTTTGGGCTATGCTTTCTGTAATCTAAATATTTATTACTATTACTGCTGCCAAGTGCCACTGAGCTGATTCCGACTCAGAGCAGGGTTTCAAAAGAGCACCTGGTGGGTTTCGGTGGCAATCCTTGAGATTAATAGTCAAACACTTACCCTGCAGTACCACACCTATAATCCACAGTGACATAATCTATTTGGTTATGACATTCTAGAGATCAGACCAAATATTTTAAATGTTTGCATAATATATAGAGTATAATCAGACTTGGAGATTCAAAATAAATTAATCCAGATCATTTTTTCCTTTTTTTGTTTAACTTTGAAGGGTAGGGACCAAATGCATCCCACTAACTACATTTTTGAGCAAAGATGTATCTTATAAGACTTTTAATGCCATCCAACCTCATATAAGTGTTTATGAGGAAAAGTCAAGAAGTATTGTTTAAGGGATCCAGTTCATACATGCACGGGTTTATTCCAAATAAAACATGTTTAAACAGGTCTCTGATCAGTGGCTGCAGACAATTTCCCCCAGTAATACACTTGTCTTTAGTTTCATTAGAGGACCTTCAAAAATAGTCCAATTAAAACAGTGCTTTCTAAGGTGATCTGCTAGGCAAGTTAAATTCAACCAGAGAGGTCAGCTCTAAAGGTTATGTGACTTTTGTCTGAGATTTCTAAAAAGTGATTTTGATAGATTTCCTCAAAGGACATTGGATGATCATGTGGGTTTATTAGTAAGAAGTTTTAATACAATTAAAAACTGCAATGGTGAGGAAAAGATCAGGAATATTGTGACAAGGAATTTTTTTTTTTTTTTTTTTTTGGCCATTATCACAATGTACCTGCTCATTCTTTGAGGGTAGAAAGAGTTGTCTTATGAGATTTTTATTGGGTAAATATACCCTGTACATCCCTGATCTTGTCCCTTCAGATTTTGTTCCAAATCTGAAAGAACATTTTAAAGAACAGTATTTGATTCCCCTGAGCACACCAAAACTGTCATCTGGACATTGTGTAAATCAGAGTGTACAGAATTCTTCAATGAAGATTTAGAGAAATGGAAACTCCACCTTCAGAAGTATATGGAGGCTATGTTGAAACCCAGATGGTAGCTGTGTCAAGAAACAATAGCTTCACATTTCATTTTGATTTTGACATTTTTGTTTTTAAAAATAAACTTCTATAAATTTTTATCAATAGTTTTTGGCTGACCCTTGTATTTTGATATTGATGTTGTTAAGTGCTATTAAGTTACTTCCAACCTATAGCGACCCAATTTAGGGTTTCTAAGGAGCGGTTGGTAAGTTTTAACCATTGACCTTGTGGCTCAAACCAATCTTGAGGTTCTGTGTTTTATCCTACAGCATCAGATATTACTATTATATGTATCCACATCACTCTTTTTCTCACAGACACATATGTATTTCTTTCAGGAAACCTTATACAGGGTTGATATGAGTTGGAACTGACTCGGAAACACTTAACAAAAACAGCAATGTGCAAGGACAACTCTGACACACGAGTTTCCACATGTGTGTCCATCTTTTTTTTGGTTCATTATTTAATTTCATTAATCCTTTTGATCCTTCTTCACAATAATACACTGTTGCCATTTCAGTATATATCTTAATATATGCAGAATGGAAAGCCCCTCCACTTTTTCTTCAACAATGTCTTCACCATTTTTTGTCTCTTCTATATTAATATTGAAATTGGCTTGTCAGTTTCTATGACAATACTGTGATTGCAATTACATTAAGATTAAAAAGCAATTTAATGAGAAATGTCTTTTGAAATAAATTTCTAAAAATTCCTTACATTATAAATATATATGGTTTTAACATAAGTAATAGGTTTAAGATTTTTTTTAAATTACTTATGTGCTTATTGATGGTGGTGGTATGCCATCAAGTTGGTTCCAAGAACATGTGTAGGATTTCTGAGGTTGTAAATCTTTATGGGAGCAGAAAGTCTCATCTTTCTCCTTCAGAGCCACTGGTGGATTTGAACTGCTCAACGCATAACCCAGTAATTCTATTTATTTGTTTTATCAAATTATCTATTTATTTGTTTTATCAAAT
>NW_006408626.1:8552389-8552930 GCF_000296735.1 Chrysochloris asiatica
TATATATGTGTATATATATATATATATATATATATATATACATATACATATATATATATTATATATAAGCCTTTTATTACCTCCTCTCTAGATAATCAAAGACTTACCATTTTGGGGTTACAATGCAGACTATTGTTGTTATGTGCTGTTGAGTCAGTTCCAACTCATAGCTGTCCTGTATAGGGTTTCTGAGGAACAGCTGGTGAGTTTGAATGATTAATCTTGCAGTTCAAACTGACCTTAAGGTCGATTGCTTATCCTATGGTGCCACATAAGGACTCTACAATGCAGACTAGAAAACATTCAGTAAATTTGATCATGGGCATCTATGGTTAAATATCATTCTTATTTTGATGAGTTATTTTAGAAATGGGTATTAGATTTTATCAGAAATTTTGATGAATGCATTAGGACAATTTTTTGTATGTAGCACTCTTGCTTTATATGGAGAATGACATTACTTTTTTTTTTTTTAATTTAAGGTTTTTATTGTGGATTGAGTGAAAGTTTACAGGGCACATCATCAGTTTCACATTCAACA
>NW_006408626.1:8557765-8581989 GCF_000296735.1 Chrysochloris asiatica
GCCAAGTGGCATCATTGATGGACTCAAGTGTGGCAGCGGTAGTGAGGTTGGCCCAGGATCGGACATTGTTTCATTCTGCTGTGCATGGGGTCGCTGAGTCGGTTCCGACTCGATGGCACCTGACAACAACAACAACAACACCCTTCCTTGAGAATATGTTCTCATCGCAGATTTCACCTTTATGTGTCCACTCAAATTTCTCCTCCACCCACATTTCCACAGTCTTTTATTGGTACTTCTGCCACCTGCTATTCATCCACAAAGCTCTAGGTTTTAGGTTTCAGGTTTCATCACGAGCCTCTAGGTCTGTGCTATAAACCATCTAGGTTTCAGGACTTGTTCCTAAAGCTTGTTCCCCTTGAGATTTTTCTTGCCATTGTGCAAACTCAAGATTGTTGTTCTCAGGCACTGCCAAGTCACTTCCGATTCATAGCGACCCTGTATAGTGTTTCTGAGGAGTGGCTGGTAAGCTTGAACCACCAACCTTGTGGTTCAAACTGTCACTGCAGACTAGTGCATTAACCCACAGCACCACACCAGAAATCCGTTATTCACACATCCACAGACAAAAACTGTGGGAAAGTAATAAAGAATTATGACTCAAATTCTTGCTTCTTTACAGTATAATGTAGGCATTTGTTCAAAATTGAATGCCATGTTATTATTTTATGCATTATATTTGTCTGTATGTCCTGATGTGGTGCTGTTGGGTAAGCACTGGACCACAAAGTTGGTTTGAACCACATGGTTGGCTATTCAAATTCACCCGTTGATCCTCTGAAATAGACTGGATGGCACTTAACAACACCAACACTTTATCTATTGCTACACTTGTTAAGTTGGTGCTATCAAGTTGATTCTGACTCCCAGTGAGCCTGTATAGGGCCTCTGAAGAGAGACCTGCTGGGTTTGAATGACCACCCTATAGTTTGTAGCCCAGGACTTATCCAAGAGCACCATATCAGAACTTCTAATTATAAATTTTGTTATTCAATGAAGATGGGATAAGAGATTAGAAACTCATATCTATTATACTATAAGAGTTGACTGGATTCAAGAATATATAGTGTGGCAGTTTAGGATAAACACTGGACTGTTAACCACAGGTTAGCATTTCAAACCCACAAGCTTCTCCTTGGAAATCCTATACAGGGTCACTATGAGTCAGAACGACTTGATGGGACTTAACAACAAGAACAATATGCTACTATATAATAATAAAAAAAGAAAAATTGCATGCTAGAAACATAAGACTAAAGTTTTAATTTTAGATGATTTTAGAAATATTTTTCTTAGCAAAAATTTATCATGAAAAAAAAAGTTAGTACATATACCAAATAATTAATAATAAGCTAAGGAGTCCTAGTGTGGCACTGTGGGTTAATGAACTGCAAGGTCAGTGGTTCAAGCTCACCAGCTACTCCTTGGAAACCCTGTACAGGGTCACTATGGGTTGCAATCGACTCGACGGCACTTGACAACAAGGAATATCTCAGGAGAAAGATGAGGCTATGAACATCTATTTGAGTTTCCTTCCTTAAATTATTTTTTAATTCTTCTGCTTTAAAATTTTTTATTTTAAATATACCTATTTCGATTCCATGGCACATAACCACCATCCTGCTTGCTTACCAGTCCTGGTGTGGTGCTGTGGGCTAATGCATTAGACTGGAAAATCAGTTTGAACCGCAAGTTCAGTTGTTCAAGCTCACCAGCTGCTCTTTGGAAACCCCTATATAGGGTTGCTATGGGTGGAATGGCAATTAACAACAACACCAACAGTACCTTGATTGTTTATACCTTTCATGTACACCCCCCAAAACAAAAAACAACAACAACAACAAAATAAAACAACCAATTAATTTAAAGAGACTATGTAGGTTCTATATTCTGAAATCATGAAATCTTTGAAATAAATTGTGTCATAAAAATAAGTAGTCATCAATATAAACTTCTATAGAGCTGAATGTTATAGTCAAAGAATTCTATTTGTTATCATGCTGAATCTCCCAGAAAATTAAATGTCTAGACTTTCTTGTAGATTTCTCCAGTTGTTCTCACATTTCTTCCCCATAAATATGTATTTTGGGATATTTGATGACTAAATAAGTATTCTGGGATATTAATATATGTTAGAATGAGGTAGCTTTAAATATTAAAAGAGAAATGTTGCTTAAAAATTAACAGCATTATAATATCAATTTAGTAATTGTAAAGAAAAATACAAAACTAGAACTGCAGCACATAAAATCACAAAGAATTCATTTGATGAAAAGTTTTAGTCTGCCTTAATTTTTAAAATAGGGTTTCTATGGGCCAATAGTTTTGGCAGGCAGCATAATGAACTGTCATGCCTGAGACTTGAATTTGGAAGTAACGTTGGCTTTAGTAACTCCAAAGGCTAGTGGAGATTGGAACGGAGAAGATTTTGGCTTTGGAAGAGAAAATTCTGTTTATATCAATGTTAAACACCTGCTCCTGGATGATCCAGAGAACAACACTGATGTCAGAATTGGAAGAAGCGATGCATGTAGTATTTCTAATACCAGGGTGAGAGCCAAGAGTATACTGTAAGTCAATGGGAAAAGACAACAGTGAAAGAAACACACTAGGATTACAGAGAAGTTCAGAATATTAACTACATACCTACTGAGATTCCCTTCCATACACATGTCCACAGTAACACATGCATACACTTATCCTGTATCATTTAATATTTACCTCATGTTAAGAAGTCAGTAGTTTCCCTTAAGTTGTTGATCCATAATGTTGTTTACCAAGTTCTCTGTAGGTATGATGAACTTAAAAACACAGTATCTTGTCACTTCATATGCATATGAAAGCTGGATAATGAGTAGGGAGGACCAGAAAAGAACTGATACATTTGACTTATGGTGTTGGTGAAGAATGTTGGCTATACTATGGACTACCAGAAGAACCAATAAATCTGTCTTTGAAGAAGTACAGCCAGAATGCTCCATAGAAACAAGGATGGTAAGAGTTGTCCACATATTTTTGACATGTTATCAGGAGGGACCAGTCCCTGGAAAAGGACACTAAGCGGAGAGTTGGTGAAAATCCTCAACCAGATGACTTGACATGGTGCCTACAACAATGGACTTAAACTACTAAGAATGTGAAGATGGGGCAGGAACAGGCAGTGTTTTCTTCTGTAGTGCATAGAGTCGCTTAAGAGTCAGAGATGGCTTGATGGCACCTGGTATGATGCTGAAGGATAAGCACTGTAACACAAGGTCAACTGAAATGCAAGGTGGTGGTTCAAAAGCACCAGCTGCTCCTCAGAAACCCTATAAAGGGTTGCTATGAGTTGGAATTGACTCGAAGGCACTTAACCACAATAGCCACATGACAATAGCTTGATGAAATGACTTATCTCTTAATTTTGCTTTAAAAATATTAATAACAAATTGCCAGCAGAAAAACCTATCATGTAGTATGACAACAATTAAAACAATTAAGAGGGAATTGTCTCATCCCTCATATTCCATTGAAAGCCAGCCATCAATCTCATGTAAAATGAGAGTGCATATCCCTGCTCCACCACTCTGTATCTTGTAAAATAATATGCTGACTACAAATTTTGTATTTAGTATCTAATAACAAGTATAAAATCATAGAGCTGTTTTATACATGTATTTTTTTTCTAATCATCACAAAAATAGACACAAATTAAAAAATAAAAATTAAGATAACTATTATAGCTACCTTTCTCAAATACAGACACTAAGCATTTTATAAGCAAGATGCAAAATGTTGAGGCTAAACAACAAGTTTTGTAAATCTCCACTATACTACACATAGGGTTGCTGAATATCAACTCAACAGAAAATGCTGTTTAAAAAGAGGACAATCTCCAGCCACAAAACAATGATTTGAGGTTGGAAAAAAGAGATTTTTTTTTATGTATTAGAAACTGGCACAAATGCAAACCAAAGTATCTATTTCAAGCATACAGATAGACCAAATTTCAAGATCTGTGAACCATAGCAATATGGGCAAGAAAAATTTAAAAATGCTTTTTATTTATTTCATTAAAATTAACATAAAAGTAGATAAGTTGAAAGAGATCTAAATACCTCTTTATCCTAATAATCAAAGAGAACATGGTATGTAGATGCCTGCTTTGTAAATTATGAAAGTCATACTATGGATTCAGTACCCTCAGGCTAAAATACAGGCATCAAGCTGATACCCTACACAGGGTCGCTATGAGTCGGAACCAAGTCCAAGGTACTTTGCAACAAGAAAATTAAATGTTTAATTAATTTGCTATTCCTTTCAACCATAAAGCCCACAAGAAAGTAAAATGAACTTGATTTAAAAACAAGAATACAGAAATTAAATTAACTGTTGAACATTTGTTACTACTGGGAACAGAAAAGTAAAACCATAGTGTTACATCACCCACTACCATTAACATTGAGTGGTTATTTTAATTACAAGAGAAAATAAGTGCAATTAAATATTTGCATGATGAAGCATTTAAAAATATATTTCAGAAGGAATAAATATGTCCAACAAAATGAAGGCCATACAAGCAATGTAGCAGTTATTTTATAGAATGTACCAGTTTTGTGGAGTCCTGGTGTGGCGCTGTGGGTTAATGTGCCAGACTGCAAAGCCATTTGAACTGCAAGGTCAGCAATTCAAGCTCACCAACTGCACCTCAGAAACCTTAGACAGGGTCACTATGGGTCAGAACTGACCCGGTGGCACTTAACAACAACAACAACCAGTTTTGTATAAGAATATTACACTTGTTGGTCATAGTGAGGATCCCTGATAGCACTGTGGGTTAAATGTTGGGCTGCTAAATTCAAGGTCAACAGTTCAAACCCACCAGTCACTCTGTGGGAAAGAGGTAAGACTCTCTGTGTTTGTAAAGATTTAGCCTTGAAAATCAAAAGGAACAATTCTACTCTGTTCTTCAGCGTCACTTTGTGTCAGAATAGATTCAGTAGCATTGAGCGTGTGATATTGTTCATTATGTTCATGATATCTGCACTCAGAGATACTTTCTGATTTTTAGAAAGAATAGCATATTTTTTATATTAAAAAAAAGCCCAGGTAAGTAACACAGATGCACATATAATGCACATATCATACAAATTGCACATGCATGGCACACTTATAACGTGCATATAGCACACATAGGACATATAAGGAGTTGTACATTTTAAATAAAAATATATATTGTGTGTGTTATTTTCATTAAAATATGATAACTGTCAAAGGTCATTTTTCAGATTAAATTATTTTAGTTTATCTAAGATATATCGAAAAGGAGACTCACAAAATAGACATGTTAATCCAATCAGTAAGATAGCACAAGTCTTCAGTTTCATCTGTCTGGTTCTTTAATGCAATTACATAAGCTTAGATAGTGCTGAGACTTTTGATTAAGAGTCACTAATATCTAATGTTTCCTCAGATAACTGAATAAGTTAGTGAATAAACAATTAGGAGAAAAATATTTCAGTTCCATAAGGTTATAAGTTAACTGACTAGTTTTTATTACACTTCACATAAGCGTATTTACTGAGAACAAGGAAATATCTATAACTTTTAGCCTCCTTCTACCTGAAACACTAATATGATTTCCCTATCTTGCATTAGCACAATGATTATGTGTTTTACTATTTTTAAAATAAGAGCTTCTTTAAGGCAAGTAGTTAGTATTACCCCTTCAATTATTCCTGCACCATAACAAATATTAAGGAAATATTTAAACTAAATAAATATACCTTCAACAGCATTTTGAAAATACAATTTCAACATAATCTATGCAAATTTTAATTTATTTTCTAGTGCTGTTGTTAAGTACCACTTAACAAACAGAGTCAGTTCTAAGTCACAGCAACCCTGTATTGGGTTTCTAAGGAGCAACTGGTGGGTTTGAACTGCCAAACTTGAGCACAGCAGAACAATGAATTAAATATTGCATAATATTACAAAACTGACTGAAACACTGAAGGTAATATTATATTAAAAATGCATTAAGATTATTTTTAGATGCCTTCTTTCTGTGACAGTGAAAATAAGTTTGTTAAAGCTTTTATCAGAACAATGAATAATAATATTCACACCAGAAAACAACTAAAATCAGTGCAAATTAAAATATAACTGGTCACTTGTTAAGTGATACTACCTGCCCTCATGTTTACACTCACTTCAGTATCCAGGAGTGAAATCTATTAAATCATACTTCATAATTTGACAAGTTATGTAAATCACAAGTTCATCAGCCGTTAGCCCACCAATTTGATGAAATGCACTGAAATCAATTTGTAGAGATGGCTAACCAGTGGCAGTCATGACAGTATGAAAAAAATATGTATGCTTAAAATGATCAAAAAGAGCGTTGACAAGAGCATTTTGCACATTGTGTTATTTGAATAAGCTGTCACTGAAGTGCTTCATCTCTATTGTATACATGAAGAGAGAAACAAAGGTATTTGTTGCTTGACAACAATAGATCAGCACTGATGGTGTATTGATAACATATAAGTATTCCTACAGGGCCAAAATCTAGCCTAGTAAGCTTGTATATATATATAATTCTTGATACTAGGTTCAACTTTTAACATATATTTTCTTTCCTTTCTTTTTGTTGTTGTTGTTGGTAAGACGATCAAGTCAGTCTCATCTCATAGTAACCCTGTATAGGATTGTTGATGAATGAATGGCTGTTGAGTCTGAACTGCTGACCTTGAAGTTCAAACCAATCTTGTGATCTAGTGTGTGTATCCTACAGTGCCACATCATATGTAGTCAAGAATGATACCACAGTGGGAAAGGTAAATTTAGAAGCAAAGATTTCAGATTATGCACTGCTGATTCCTCATAGAAAAACTGAACTTATCTCTCTTGCCAACCTCAAGATCAGCAGTTCAAAACTACCAGCCATTATATGGGAGAAAGATGTGGCTTTCCGCTTCTGTAAAGATTTACAGCCTTGGAAATCCTACAAAGGGTCACTATGAGTCGGAACCAACTCAACAGCCCATAACTACCAACACCACCACAACCACATAAGTAATAAATGTTTACTGTATAAAAGATACAAATATAAAAATTTAACAAAAGAATCATGATAGAATTGCTCTGCTGGTCATCAAACAATTGTATCATGAACAGGCAAAACTGAATTAATATTTTGAATGTTTTTGAAAACAAGCACCCATTATAATTACTAATACATCTACAATTTACATTCATGAAAAAAGTCAAGAAATTGCATTTGGGGAATCTGCTACAAAAGATCCCTTCAAAATATCGAAGAACAAATATATCACTATGAAGACTAAGGTGTACCTGACTCAAATTATGATATTTTCAAACATTTCATATGCATGAGAATGTTGGACAATGAATATGCAGAATAAGACCACAGAAGAAATGATGCATTAGAATTATGGTGTTGGTGAAAAATACTGAATGTACAACAGACTGCCAGAAGAATAAACAAAGAAACTACCAGCCGCTCCACGGGAGAAAGATGAGGCTTTCTACTCCCGTAAAGATTTATACCCTCGGAAACCCTGTACAGGGTTGCTATGGGTCGGAACCGACTCGATGGCACTTAACAACAACAACAACAACATCTTGGAAATAGAGCTGGAATGTTCCTTAAAAGCAAGATGGTGAAACTTATCTCTTGTACTTTGGACATGTCAACAGGAACCAGTTTATGGAGAAGGACATCATGCTTGGATAAGTGAGGATTAACGAAAAAGTGAAAGACTTCCAATTAGAGAGATTGACTTGGTGGCAGCAACAATGGACTCAAGCATAACAATTTTGAGAATAAAGCAGAAACTGAAGTATTTCATTCTGTTGTTCATAGTGAGTATTATGAACCAACTGAATGGCACTAACAACAACAACTTCTCCTGTCACCTCTAGCAATATTTTCTGAATGCTTGATTTGGTTTAGACATTGTGCAAACTGGTTTACATACATAAATTCTAATACTGAACTTGAGTTAATATTGTAGTAAATTAAACCTAGAAAAAATAATTTTAATTACTAGGTTTTGAGAAAGGAGTAGATCTAGAAATTTCCTTCTTCTGTTCCGGTCCAAGCAAAACAGTTGTAGCTCATGGGGTAATTTTCTACAACACTGGTCCTCAAAGTGTACTCTGGGGGATCCTAAAGATCCTTTTGGAGGGTTGATAAGCCTTAGTGGCGCTTTGTTTAAGCTCTCAGCTGTCAGCCCAAAGATCGATTGTTCAAACCCAAACTGATCAGTCACTCTAAGGAAGAAATAAGTGGCAATCTGCTACTGTAAAGATTTTAATTTTGGAAAATCCTGCAAGCAGCCTACTCTATCCTTTAGGATTGTTGAGTCAGAATTGATTTGAAAGCCCTGGGTTTGGTTTGATATTTTTTATGAGAACATCACAACTATTTTAATAATACTAAGACATTATTGTCCTTTTCTGCTGTATTGAAATTAAAAGCAGTGGTGTGTAAACTGTGGGCCCTTTGACCCAAAAAGTTTAAAAAGAAGTGAACTAATAGTCATTATATTCTCCATTGCCTTGAAGAAAAACAAAAAGTTTCACATAATACTGTCATTGATAAATATATAAACCTAATTAGTTTTATTAAATTTCAACCAGTAGTACACATCATTTTTTTTATGTTTGTGATAAAATGAGAAGTGTACACGAAGCACTATGTTGCACACTCTAGTGTGATTGCTAATCTTTAGAAAAAATGCTTGAATTGTGAGCATTTCTCTGTAAGAAGTACCATTTTGACTTGAAATTATTAAAAGCTAGATTATGGTATATCAACTTTTGGCATTCAGCAGACATCTCTCAAAGATGAACAAAGTAACAAGAAAAAAACTGACATCTTGTTTTTAACCAACAACCACAAAAACTATGTTTTTCTATGAGAATTTTGGGAAAATTGTACTTGCCTTAATAAGTTTGATGAGTTGTCAATATTCAAAAACATTTCTGATAAATGAAACATGATTTTTTTTATAATGAAATAAGTCACCATTTAGATAATCTGAGCTACCTGTGAAGCAACATTTTTAAATGACCAGCATATGGTATAAACTCAAACAAGGAGAAATGGAATTACTTAAAGTATAAGATATGCCATTGCATTTTAATGCATTAAAGTATGAAAATTTTCTTGACAGGTTTTAGATTTCACAATGCAATTAATCCTTGATGCACTACCACTTGTCAAGTTTGGGTAGGCTATTGAAGAATGATATTCACTTTTACTTTAAAGGACTATTTACATACTTTACTCTTTTCTAATTACATTGCCTGTATAAGGCTAAATATTCTTCATATGCCTCAACTAAAGCAGCATATTTCAATAGATTAAATACAGAAGCAGAGATGAGAGTCCAGAAGGCTTCTAAACAACCATATATTAAAGATTTGAAAAGTGTGAAATAATTTTTTCTCATCATTTTTTGCTCTGAAAAAGTTATTTTCATATAATGTATAATTTTTGCTAATACAGAAAATACTTTTATTATTTTAAAATACAGCAATGAAACAGATTTTCAAAATGTCTGAATTTATACAAGAGTAAATTTGGTCAGATAAAAAAGATTGAACTCCCAAGCAGGTTATGTTTTAAGATTATAGATAAGTCACAAGGGCAAAACATCTGACAACCATTGTTGTATACATGTTTAACTCTAATAGTAATAGGAAAAGGCTAGAAATATTTGAGAATATACTAACAATTATTTCTATGGTCCTACATATAAAGATGTCAATTAATGAAGGATGGTAGAACAGACTGACTTCAACAAGTCTAGAGGGCAGATCAAAAGGCAGTTTCAAATAATTATTATTTTCTAGTAAAAAGAGATGGTAAACCTTTCTTGAACCTAGGTCAAAAATGCCTTGTTGAACCTAGGTAAAAAATGTCTTCTTATATGTGTGTCTAGGGTCACACTTTGGCTGCCTATTGGTGACTCTAGGACTGGGCAATGCTTCATTCTGTTGTACATAGTCAGACCTGACTCCACAGCACCTAACAGCAACAAAAACAATTCAACTGATAAAACCACTAACAAAAAATTAAAATGTTTCCAAATTTAAGAAGAAACAACGATTTTAGGACTTAGATTTTTCAAAAAGTATCTATTGAAAATCCAATAAGTATGAGAAAATATAAAAATTTCCAACTGGTAAAACATGTCAAAATTGTTCTCAACTCTTTTACTGCATTGTTTCAGTAATACCTTCTGTATTTTGCCATTTAAATTCATTTCTTTAAAAAAAAAAAAATCCACGGAATATGTACTATGTCACAAGACTAATCTTGCTATTACAGATAAGTGATTACACAAAATAGACAAAACTATCAGATATCTAAGTAAGTGAAATGAACTTCAAAATTTACAAAGCAAAAATAAGAGAAAATATACAGTATTAATTGAAAATGGAAAGATGGGGTGACCATTTTGGATTTTGTAAACATTAAAACGAGTCCTGGTGTGGTGCTGTGGACTAATGTGTCAGACTGCAAAGTTGTTTGAACTGCAAGGTCAGTGGTTCAAGCTCACCAGGTACTGCTTGGAAACCCTATACAGGGTCGCTATGGGTTGGAATCGACTCAACAGCACTTAACAACAAACAAGCATTAAAAAACTAAGACTATATTTTTACTGGATTAATGTCAATATATTTTAATCTGCACTTAATTTAGCAAAACTGTTACAAGAAGAGAACATCTAAATAACCCAATACTTATTTTAAAATATAATTAAGTGTATTAGTGTATTATTACGCTCCCCACCCCCCACATATACAATACCCTGAGACCAGAAGAACTAGATGGTGCTCAGCTACCACTACCTATCCTTCTGAAAGGGATCACGTTAGAAAGTCCTGGATAGAGTAGGATAAAATATGGAGTGGAATTCAAAATCATAAAAATGACCAGGCTTACAGGTCAGCTAGAGACTGGCAGAACACTGAGACTACAACAATTGGTCACCCTTGAGGTATGGATCTAAATTCATCCCTGTGAATCAATTTTAAGCTAAATAATAATCATATCGAGGAAACAACAATACAAATGAGGTTATGCACAACATAGAATGGCCAATTATTTGAGATAAAATTAAAAATAATAATAATTTACCCAAGGACAAAGTTCAAAAGTATTGGGAAGGAAGGAAAAAAGGAAACCAGACACATAAGGATGCAGTGGAATAGTGATGTTACATCTAAGGAACTGAAATCATTGGCGTGAAATGATTAAATATAAAACTAATGATGTATTCTGTAAATGTTTACTCAATTCACAATAAAACATTTAAAAATATTTAATGGAGTTATTATTATTATTTTTTTAAATAATTCAGCAAAATGGCAGGGTACAAGATCAACATACAAAAATCAGTTGTATTTCTCTGATAAGGGTTTTAGGAACACAGTAACAGAGAACTAGTTTAAGGAAATCAGGAACACAATGCCATTTATAATAGCTACCAAATAGATTAAATACTTATGAATAAACCTAACCAGAGCCACAAAACACTTATACAAAGAAAACTGAAAATCCTTGATGTTATTAAGTACCAGATCTGAATCACAGTGACCCTATATATGGTTTCCAAAGAGCAGCTGGTGAATTTGAACTGCTAAACTTGCAGTTAGCAGTCCAGTGCTTACCCTACAGTTCTATACCAGGACTTCACAAAACACTACTACAAGAAATTAAAAGAGACCTACTTACATGGAAAAATATGCCATGCTTAAGGACAGCAAGACTTAACATCACTATTATTAAGACTTAACAATACTACCCGAAGTTACCTACAGAAATAATGCAACTACAATCCATACATATTCCACCATCATTCTTTACAGAGATGGAAAACCAAATTGTTAACTTTACAGGGAAAAGAAAGACCTCAGATTAGCAAAGCATATCTAAAGAGGAGGAATAAGTAGAAAGCCTCACAATTCCAGATCTCAAAACCATGTTATAGCCATGAAAGTCAAAAGAGTCTGGGACTGGTACAAAGACAGACACAGAGCAATGAAACAAAATTTAGAATTCAGACATGATCCATAGATCTATGGGCAACTAATCTTCAACAAAGAATTGTTGTTGTTGTTATTATGTGCCGTGGAGTTGGTTCTAACTCATAGCGACCCTGTACAGGGTTTCTGAGGCTGTAAATCTTTACGGGAGCAGAAAGCCTCATCTTTCTTCCACTGAAGAGCTGGTAATT
Organism: Chrysochloris asiatica; assembly: GCF_000296735.1. NCBI lineage: Eukaryota > Metazoa > Chordata > Mammalia > Afrosoricida > Chrysochloridae > Chrysochloris > Chrysochloris asiatica. The sequence goes on from NW_006408626.1 coordinate 8,570,020, forward strand.
TTGAACTGCTGACCTTGCGGTTCGCTGCCCGATTCGTAACCACTATGCTACCAGAGTTCCTCAACAAAGAATTAACATCCATTAAATGGTGAAGAGAATCTCTTTAACAAATAGTGTTGGCAAACCTGGAAAAAATGTTAAACAGATTCTACATCTAGTATCATACATAAAAAAATTAACTCAACTACCTAAAAGTACATCCTGAAATTATAAAGATCATCAAAGAAAATAAAGGGGTGAATTTATGGCTTCAGATTAATGGCATACTTGAGCACATATAACTAAAATTGTATAAACAGCACAAGACTGACTGGGACCTATTAAAACTTAAACACTATGCTCATCAAAACACATTTCATAAAAGTAAATAGAGAACCTACAGACTGAGAAAAATGTTTCTTGGCAATAACATATGTGACAAGAGACTATTTTCTAAAATGTTAAGAAAATTTCAACATCTCATCAACAAAAAATTAAATAAGCCAGTTTTAAAATGGACTCAGACAATTCACCAAAGAAAACATAGTGGCAGCCAAAAACACATGAAGAAAAGCTCATAATCACTAGGTATTGTTGTTGCACGCTATCAAGTGTGTTGCAACTCATAGACACCCTGTGCAAGGTAAAAGGAAACACTGCCTGGTCTTGAGCTGTGGTATAGTAAATTACTTATTGTTTCATCTAGACATAGTTTTTGTTAACTCCCATCAAATGACTTTTTCCTAATAAATCTGGATAAGAGAAAGTGGAGGATTATTCAGATGGATTATATGATTCACTTGTTAGTGGTTATGACTGTTAACACTTGGAAATCTACTGAAGGCATTCATCAATGTTACTATATTGCTATATTTAAATTGAACCATCTCAGATGAGAAGAGATCTCACTACAATCAAAGAAGAAGGTAATCCGTGAGTGTAGTGTGTATTTTGGATCCTGAGATTCCTGTGCACTGAGCCTCCTCAATCCAGAGACAGAAAGCTGGGACATTGCAAGAGTGGTATAGGAACAGCAGGAAAAAAATCAGTGTACTTCCCTGTCCATGGAACAAGTAAAGCTGAATGAGTTTGGGCAGGAGCTTTGCTTGCAGAGTGGTGTGCTGCCAGACAATTATTGGGGAGCTAGGTTTGCTGATCTCTGGAACTAGAACGAAGTGTCTTCAGGCTGTCTTTGGTGGAGTCAGGTGTCCTATCACATTGATGCAACTGCTGGGCGCTGTTGAGTTAGTTCCAATTCATAGCAACCCTGTATAGGGTTTCCAAGGCTGTAAATATTTTTGGAACCAGAAAAACATCATCTTTCTGCAGTAAAGTGACTGGTGGATTCACACTGCTGACCTTGCAGTTAGCAAGCCAACAAGTAAACCACTGCATTACCAGAGCTCCTTATGGGCATTTATGTTGTTGCTGTTATTAAGCGCTGTCAAGTCGGTTCAAACTCCTAGCAACCCTTATAATGTTTCCAAGGAGTAGCTGGTGGGTTTGAACTGTCAACCTTGTGGTTAGCAGTTCAAAGCTTACCCTAAGGTGCCAAATCAAGACTTCTATGGGCATTTATAAGCAGCCCTAAAAGAGCTTTGTAACATTTGTCAGGAAGAGAAAGACCTGCCTGTGGGCACAGCTGACGAAAGCCTGTTCTGACTGACACATCTATGTCCTGATCATTTTCTGACCCTTTTTATCTAACTTGTTAACTTTACTAATACATCTCATAACTGTGACTATGATGTCTGAGTCCTGGAAGGCCACTGCAATGAATTATATAACCCAGATGAGACATAGAAATCACTGTTAAAGGGATGGTTTGGTGTTCACTGATTTTACATGTGCCATCTTTGCAATTTTATGTGTGCTGTTGCTTCTACTAAGTCAATACACCTAACTGAGGGTCTTCTTTTTCTCTGACTCTCCACTTTATCAAGCATGATGGCCTTCTCCAGAGACTGGTTCTTCCTGGCATGTCCAAAACACATGAGAAAGTCTTGCCATCTCACTTCTAAGGAATAGTCTGACTGTACTTCTTCCAAGACAGATTAGTTTATTCTTCTGACAGCCTATATTGTTTTGCTGTGTGCCTTCAAGTTAATCCTGACTCATAGTGACACTGCATAGGGTTTCTGAGGCTGCAAATCATTTTTTCTTTTTAACTTTTTATTGTGAGATGGGTGAAGAGTTACAGACAAGCTAATCAGTTCTACATTCAGCAAACCATACACATTGTTTCATTTCAAAGATTACAACCGCATCCCTGCAACAATATTTATCCCACTTCTTCCCTGTAGGTCCCCATATACACTGTATATTTAATAAGTGAACAAGGCAAAAACATTTGATGTACACTTCCAAAACAAAAAGTATATCTTCATTTAAATATCCAAAGAACACATTCTGACAGCCAGAGGGTATAAAACTTTATGGGACCAGTAAGTCTCATCTTTCTACCTTGGTGTAGCTGGCAGTTCATGGTACTTTCAATATTCTTTTCCATCATCATATTTCTAATGCATTGATTCTTCTATAGTCTTCCTTACTCAGTGTCCAACTTTCACACGCATATGACATAAGTGGAAATACCATGCCTTGTGTCAAGTATATCTCAAACTGACATCTTTACTCTTTAACACGTTAAAGAGGTACTTTACAGCATATTTGCCTAAAACAATATAATGTTTGATTTCTTGACAGCTGCTTCCAGGAACATTGATTATAGATAAAAGTAAAATGAAGTATTTGACAGTTTATATCTTTTCTCTATTTATGCTGTTATTATTTGTCCAGTTGTGAGAATTTTCCCTTTTTTTTCTCACTTTGAGATGCAAACCATACTGAAGACTGTAGTCATTAATCTTCATCAGTAAGTATTTCAAGTTCTCTTTACTTTCAGCAAGCAATGTGGCATTATTTGCATATTTTGTTAATGAGCCTTCCTCCAATCTTGACACCATGTTCTTTTTCATATAATCCAGCTTCTTGCATTGTTTGTTCAACATACAGACTGAATAAATATGGTGAAATAATACAACCCTGGCACACACCTTTTCTGATGTGAACCATTCATTATCACCTTGTTCTATTCTAACAACTGCAGCATGGTCTATGGCAGGTTCCCTATGAGCAAAATCAAGTGTTCTGGAATTCTCATTGTTCACAATGTTATCCATAATTTATTATGATCTATACAGTCAAATGTCTTTGTGCAGACAATACAACACAAGTAAACATCTTTATGGTATTGTTTTCAGGCAAGATCCATCTAATGTTAGCAATCATATCCCTCATTCCCTATCCTTTACTGATTCTGGCTTGAATTTCTCACAGTTTCTTACAGATATACTGCTGCAAAAATTAAAAAAATATCTCTAGAAAATTTTACTTTCATGTGATATTAATGATATTGTTCGATGATTTCCCCTCCAATACCATAACTCAAATGCATTAATTCTTCTAATGTTTTCCTTATTCATTGTCCAACTTTCACATACATATGAGGCTACTGTTCAGACCAACCTTCAATACTGCAAATTGAGGCTTGAATTAACTGTTAGAAATATCCAAATCAAAACAACAATGGACCATCATCTCATCCCAGCAACAACTACATAGTTCAAAATAACAAAACAACAAATGTTAGCAAGGAAAGGAAGAGAATGAAACTCGTTTGCATTACTTATGGGATTATAGCGTTATAACTACCATAGTAAAGAGTATGTTGGTTCTTTAAAAACTTAGAAATATAAGCATCATTTGATCCAACCAATTCCCCTACTAGGTACACAATCTAGAGAAATAAGAGATGTAATATAAACAGGTATGTGCATACCCATGTTCATTGCAGCATTATTCACAAAAGAAAAAAGATGGGAACAACCTAAATGCCTATTGTTAGATGAATCTGTAAACAAACTACAGTACATCCTCACAATAAATACTATGCAATGTTAGGGAATAATGAATCTGTGACATATCTCATAACATAGGTGAACCTGAGGGAAATTATGCTATGTGAAATACTTCAATCACAAAATGATACTCTATGAGGCAGCTATTATAAAAAAAATCAAGAAAAGATCTGTCACAGAAATAAACATTTGATGGTTACCAAGAATGAGAGAGAAAGAGAGGCTAGATCACTAACTAGAATGTAGATGTTGTTGTTGTTGTTAAGTGCCATCGAGTTGGTTCCGACCCATAGTATAGGGTTCCCAAGGGGCAGCTGGTGAGCTTGAACCACCAACCTTGCAACTCAAATGGCTTTGAATGTAGATAGACAAGTATTAATGAGGGTGAAGGGGAAAACAGTATACAGTAAGGTAGAGCATAGCACAGACCTGACCAATGGCAAAGGAAATCACAGAGATGTTCACAGGATAAAAGATAACAATGATAAATACTATTAAATACAAAATCCTGCAATACTAATAAACAATGTTTATGAGTAGATACATAAGTAGATACACAAGTAGATACACAAGCTGAACCAATGTAGGAAAATGAATAAGAGTACAAGCACAAGCAAAAAGGGTTTGATAGAGAATCTTTCTACATATGTATTTGTATGTGCTGTAAATATATCCAAGGATTCTGTAAAAAGTATAAGTGGCAAAGTTGTGAAAACTTCTACCTATAACAAAAAACTTTGAGGGAATGACTTACTGGACTTAGCAAGTTAGAATTCTTGGGGAAGACACGAGGTCAACTGGAATAACATACTTATTCCAAAATTTAGTTACTCCAAAAATTACTTTAGTGAATAGTGACTGGGGTCTTAAACACTTGGGACCTGCCATCTAAGAGGTAACTATTGGTCTCTCCTTGTCTGGAGCAAAGAAGAGTGAAGAAAATCAAAGACTCAAGTAAACAATTAGTCCAAAAGACTAATAGAGCACACAGTTAACAGCTTCTACTACCTGGAGAGCAGAACAATTAGATGGTGTCTGGTTATCACTTCCAGCCTCTCTGGCCAAGAATATAATATAAATTCTGGACAGAAAGGTATAGAACTAAATTTAAAAACATTAAAAGCATCCAGACTTACTGGTATTAGAGATACTAGTGAACCCCTAAGACTGTATTCTTAGATAAACTTCAAATCCAAAAACAAACCTGACCCTCAGGGATCAACTTTCAACTAAATAGTAAACAGAACTATAACATGAATAATAACAACAGAGAGAAAAATACATATCAATACAGTCAACTATCCAAGATCAAAATGGAAGCATTTGAAACAAAACAAAACAAAGAAAGCAGAAATGAGCAGGAAAGAAGGAAACTGGAAATGAGGAAACCCAAAGGAAGTAGGAAGAGTGTTGTTACATTGAGGGGTTTGTAACCAATACCTCAAAGAAAATTTGTATAAATGGTTGAATGGAAAACTAATATCTCTGTAAACATTCTCCTAATCTACAAAATTGAATAAGTAAAATATATTAAAGTAATACTTAGCTAAGCTATTAGAGTGAATAAGTGAATATTGCATGGTCACTCAATACACCAAACCACTTGTATTTCTGCAATAAACACTTAGAAAGTGAAAATTTTAAGAAACAATATTATTTATAGTACTATCAGAATGTTAAACATCTAAGAATATATCTACTAAAATGTTATAAGGTTTTTACAAACTAAATCACAAACTATCATTGAGATATACTAAAGAAGATCTGAACAGCAGGAAGAATACACAATGTTCATTAACTGAGGTGATCAATATTATAAATATGATGATTCTTCCCACATAAATTTGTGCTGTGGTGACAAATAGAAAAATATAATAAAGGAACACAATATGGAGTCCAAAAACATAGTTATCAGATTCTAGATCAATAATAGAACTAAATACAGAAAGTGAATAATAAAGATAACAAAGAATACCTTTAATATTTTACAGACATAAAAAATGTAAAGCTTAACATAAAATAATAATGGGATTTCACTAAAATTATAAATTTATGATCATCAAGAAACACAGAAAATGTAACTTAAGGAATTGGAGAGCTATCTGGATTGCATACAAGAGATAACAGACTTGTATCTGGATTATATAATATAAACATTTCCATTTTTTAAAAAATCAGTAAAAAACAACAACAATGTAATTCAAAAGATGGAAAATATTTGGTTTAGTACTTGAAAAAATAGAATATCTAAATGACCAATAGCCATTTGGAAATCACATAATAGTAACGCATATTTAAGTCATAATGCTAGTTTGGGTTTGTTCACCAAATGTTGAGAAGGATATGGAATAACTTAATTTCTCATAATCCCCTGGAGCAGATTTTATGATGAAGCAATTCTACTCTTTAGCATTACCAAATAGAAATGCACAATAGAAATGTGTATTAAAATACATTGACCAAAATAATCCATAACATTAGTTACAACAGCTAAAAACTGGAGACATCCCAATTTTCCATTAATAATAGAATGGATATATTATCATGCAAAAACACATGCATGATAGAACACTGTACAGCAACACAATTAAATAGCTAATACATGTGATTTTATGCATAAATTTCACATACATAGTACTGAGCTAAATAATCCAGATAAAGTAAAGCACAACTCTTATCATTCCATTTATATAATATTATAAAACAGGCAAAATTAATCTATAATTCATGTTCTATAAATATAAGAATAAATGTTATATTTTGGGGACAATTATTAAAGACTGATAGAGGGCAAGGTTGGATCCACTGGTCAGAATGTTCACTTTACAAAATTTAACTTGTGATCTGTACACTTTACTTTATGCATGCTATGCTTCAATAAAAATATTATAAAAACAAAAGCAAGTACATTTTCCTTAGAACCTTATCACCTAAATCAAAAAGTAAACTTGCATTATCATGACCCTCAATGGCTACATTTAATCAGAGGATGTTAAAGTTGTTTATACTGTGATAGATATGGTAGGTAGAATAAATTAAAATGTGCATTTCTAAGGACTCTCTGATATGCATTTTGGATATGCATTTTTTATTTAGCCCATGGGATTTTAACAAATAGCATTTAACAAATTATCTACTATGGAGCATTTACATAATGTATGAAATCACTTAAAACCTTAATAGGATTACTTTGTTTCTTAGGGACACAGGCTTAAAAATGATAACAATAACATGGTTCAACCAGTGGCTTGCTTCAACTTGTCTTAAAAATTCAGTCAACAAAGAATTAAAATGGAAGGCAGTAAGTTCCAAATATTTGGTCTGGCTATTCATTTAGAAAGTGAATTAGCACAGACACCCCCCTTCCCCCATCATTTCCTCCTGCTTCTTCCTTTGATAGTTTCCATTATATATCCATGGTTTTCATGCTATACACAAACTACGATCCAATTTCCTTCCTTAGTCAATACATTTGAAATTCTCTAACAAAGGAATAACACAGTAAAGTAAAAAATACAAATATAAAAGAAGTGAAAGCACAAGGGAAATGAATTAATCTTTAGAGTCTACTCTTCCAATTCATTAAAAAAATATATTGAAAACCTAGGTGTAAGCTTATTTTCATGATTTGATTCAATTGTTAGTTCAAGGCCATGTCATGCTTGAGTTACTATCTAGTTAAAACTAAAGCTCTAATTTTCTGGTAGTCAGCCATTGCTCTTTCCACAACCATAATGTTACATAATTATATTGCTCTCTGTTCAAACTAACTGTGGGAAATAACTATCAGCCAAGCAACTTCTGTAAATTGTTACCTTTAGTACCACTTTTCACGGATGGTCAGCACACTATTTTTAGAGTATGTAAAAATATATGCAAATATTTCCATATTAAATCATGCTCTTTTGGGAATACTTGAACTAATTTTCAGTGCATGTGAAATTAACAGAACAAAAACCTTAAATTCAAGTCCTAAACAAAAAAGTAGTGCAAAGTAGAATTGCTTCTTCTGCCTGATATTTTTTAAAACACAAAGCTTCTGTAAGGACTACAAATGAAAAAGGACATGCTGATGGGCAAACTTTCTTCAACATTATTCTCAACGAACCAAAACATCTTTATTCTCTGTTCTTCCATATCTTCCTCTGTAGGCTTCGGGTGTACGTGCTTGAGCTGCTTGTTTGTAGTTCATACATAACCAGAGACAGATAAAAGAAATAAAATTGTTTTAATTGTGTTTTTCTGAATTCAATTATGGTGAAACACATACTTTCTGGGAACAGTAATATATGTATGCTAACCCGAAAGCATATGTGAATCAACATTTTAAACAGATCCCAGAGATTGAAAATTTGTTTCCCTCAAGCTGAATTTGATGTTGTGATATTTTGTGTTTTATGAATGTTTAACCCTGGGAGAATTTTAAAATCCAGAAAACCTGGCTCCTCTTTTTGTCACCTTTTCTTATTTCTCTCTTTCTTTGTTTATTTGAAGATCTGACAGTACTGTTCTGGAAATTCTTAGTTGTTAACAATCTTCCATAATGGTGATCTCTACAGAATCTAACTTAATTTGAAAAGAATTGAAGAGCTGGTTAACTAAGTAGTGTTATAGAGGCAAACAAACCATTTTCAAGAGTAAGACAAGTAACCTTACAATGACTTACAGTTTGTTGTTGTTAGGTGCCATTAACTCAGTATCAACTCATAGTGACCCTATGCACAACAGAACGAGACACTGCCCAATCCTGGGCCAACCTCACAAATGTTGCCATGCTTGAGCTCATTGATGCTGCCACTTTGCCAATACATCTCACTGCTTCCTCTTTTTCTGTGACCCTCCACCTTACCAAACATGATATCCTTCTCCAGGGACTGGTCCCTCCTGACAATATGTCCAAAATATGAGAGATGATGTTTGGCCATCCTGGCCTTCAAGGAGCCCTCTGGCTGCACTTCTTCCAATACAGATCTGTTGGTTCTTTTGTCAGCCCATGGCACTTTCAATATTCTCCTTCAACACCATAACTAAAAAGCATCAATTCTTCTATGAATTTATGGTTTAGAAGACATTGTATGCAGAATTTCAGATGTCATTTTTAGATGGGATATGAGTTCTGTAATTACAAACCCCACTGCTAGCCTCAATAATCTATTCCTACCCCTTTTTATGCTTTACATTTCTTGACCTGAGCAGACTTTTCAGTTTTTAAACCTCTGACCATACAATATAGGCAGGCTCAGAGTTAGGGATATCTAAATTAGGATACCTCATACTTGTTTTTCAATGTTCTGTAAATTTGCCATCACTTTGAAATAAGTGAACCAATTCTTCATTACCATCAGCATTACTTGCTACATGTGTATATTTTAGAACATTGTAAATATTTCAAGCCTTTTCATGCATTAAAGTGAGGCTACATAAGAATCCCACCACTCATTTTGGATTTAACTCTCATGGGATATCAAAGATATTTTGCGATAATTTCCTCATTTTTTTGAGTCACCTCTCTTTGGAATGGGCACAAATTCAGATCTCTTCCAGTCAGTTGGCCAGATAGTCATCTTCCAAATTTCTTGGCATAGATGAGTGAGTGCCTCCAGTGCTGCCTCACTTTCTTGAAAGATTTTAATTTTAAATCCATCAATTCCTGGAGCCTGTTCTTTGCCAATTCCTTCAATGTACCTTGGACTTCTTCCCTCAGTATCATTTTCTCTTGGTCATGTGTTACCCCTTGAAATGGTTGAACATCAACCATTTCCTTTTGGTACAGTGACTCTGCATATTCCTTCCATCTTCTTTTGATGCTTTCTACATCATTCAATAATTTGTCCTGAGAATCCTTCCTTCAATAATGAAAGTAGAGGTATGAGCTTTTTCTTCAGTTCTCCCAGCTTGAGAAATGTTGAGCATGTTCTTCCCTTTTGGTTTTCTGATTCCAGATCTTTGCACATTTTGTTGTAATGTTTGACTTTGTCTTCTTGAGCATCCCTTTGAAATTTTCTGTTCAGCTCTTTGACCTCCTCATTTCTTCCATTTGTTTTGGCATATCAACACTGGAGAGCAAGTTTCAGTATCTCTTCTGACATCCATTTTGACCTTTCCTTCTTGTCTACTTAATGACTTTATACCTTCTTCCTGGATAATGTTCTTGATGTCATCCCACAACTCTTCTGGTCTTTGGTCTTTAGTATTTAATGTATCAAATCTGTTTTTCAGATGATCTCTAAATTCACTAATTCATCACTCGTCTGTCAATTTTTCGTACTGTGGTGACTTGTGAGTTACTGTGATTCTGGAAGCTATGCCACAGGTATTTTAAATACCAGTAGGGTCACCCATGGTGGATAAGTTTCAGATAGCCTTTCAGAAGAGGACAGACTAGGAAGAAGGAGAGACAAACTACTTCCAAATATTTAGGCACTGAAAACCTTATGAATAACAGAGAAACACAGTCAGATATGTTTCCAGAAAATGAGCCCCCCAAGTTGGAAGGCACTAAAAATGCGACTGGTGAAGAGCTGCCTTCTCGAAGTAGAGTAGGTTCTGATGATGTGAATGGAATAAAGCCCATGGGAGTAAAGCCTGTGGGACCTTCATTTGCTGATGGAGCACAACTTAAAAAGGAGAGAAACAGCTCTAAACATCCATTGAAAATTGGAACATGGGATGTTTGAAGCATGAATCTAGGAAAATTGGAAATTGTCAAAAATAAAATGGAACACATAAACATCGATATCTTAGGCATTAGTGAGCTGAAATGGACTGTTATTGGCTATTTTGAACCAGACAACCACATGGTTTACTACGATGAGAATGACAAATTGAAGAGGAATGGTAATGCATTCATCATCAATAAGAACATATAAAAATTAGTCATGTGATATAACACTGTCTGTGTTAGGATAATGTCCATGAACCTACAGGGAAGACCAGTTAATATCACAATTATTCAAATTTATGCATCAATCCCTAAAGTTAGTGAGGATGAAATAGAAGAATTCTACCAACTTCTTCAATCTGAAATTAATCAAACCTGCAATCAAGATGTATTAAACATTACTGGTGATTGGAATGCAAACATTGGAAACAAAGAGGAAGGATCAGTATTTGGAAAATATGGCTTTGGTGATAGAAATTATGCTGGAGCTTGCATGATAGAATTCTGCAAAATCAATAATTTGTTAATTTCAAATACCTTTTTTAGACAGCATAAGAGATGATTATACACATGGACCTCACCAGATAGAACACACAGAAAACAAATTGACTACATCTGCAGAAAGAGACAATGGAAAAGCTCCATATCATCAGCCAAAACAAGGCAAAGGGCACATTATGGAAAATATCATCAATTGTTCGTATGCAAATTTAGAATGAAGCTGAAGAAAATGAAAACAAGTCCACTAGAGCCATAATATGACCTTGAATATATCCCATCTGAATTTAGAGATCATCTGAAGAATAGATTTCATACATTAAACACTAAAGACTGAAGACTAGAAGAGTTGTGGAATGATGTAAAGAACACCATCCAGAAGGAAAGTATAAAGTCCTTAAGAAGACAAGAAAGAAGGAAAAGGTCAAAATAGATGTCAGGAGAGATACTGAAACTTGCTCTCCAGTGTTGATATGCCAAAACAAATGGAAGAAATGAAGCAGTACAAGAGCTGAACAATTTCAAAGGGCTGCTCAAGAAGACAAAGTCAAATATTACAACAAAATGTGCAAGGATATGGAATCAGAAAACCAAAAGGGAAGAACATGCTCAGCATTTCTCAAGCTGGGACAACTGAAGAAAAAGCTTATACCTATACTTTCATTGTTGAAGGAAGGATTCTCTGGACAAATTATTGAATGGTGTAGAAAACATCAAAAGAAGATGGAAGGAATATGCAGAGTCACTGTACCAAAAGGAAATGGTTGATGTTCAACCATTTCAAGTGGTAACATGTGACCAAGAGAAAATGATACTGAGGGAAGAAGTCCAAGGTACATTGAAGGAATTGGCAAAGAACAGGCTCCAGGAATTGATGGATTAAAAATTGAAATCTTTCAAGAAAGTGAGGCA
>NW_006408626.1:8582089-8582778 GCF_000296735.1 Chrysochloris asiatica
TCATGTGAATTTAGAGACTTTCTTAAGAATAGATTTGATATACTGAACCCTAATGACACTAATGACTGAAAATCCAATGAGTTGTAGGATGACATCAATAACAATATATGAAAAAGCAAAAGATCATTAAGAACACAGGAATGAAAGAAAAGCCCAAAATGGATTGGATGTCAGAACAGACTCTGGAAATAACTCTTGAACATAGTGTAGTTAGTAGGAATGGTATAAATGATTAACTAAGATATCTGATTACAATATTGTGAAGGACAGCCTGAGAAGACAGAGAAAAGTATTATGGAATGTGCAAACACTTGGAGTTAGAAAACCATCTCTCAAGCTGAAAGAATTGAAGAACATATTCAAACCTTGATTCATAGTACTGAGGGATTTTAATGTCAAAATATTGAACAATGCAGGAAGAATCAACAGAAGATAGAAAGGATATCTAGAATCACTGTACCACACAGAATTGGTTGGTGTTCGACCATTTCAAGAAGTAGCTATGATCAAGAACTTCTGGTACTAAAGGAAGAAGTCCAATCAACACTGAAAACACTGTTAAAAAACAAGGCTTCAGGACTTATGACAATATACATTGAGATGTTTCAACAAACAGATGCAATACTGGAAGCACTCACTTTTCTATGGCAACACATTTGTAAGACAGGTTACCTGGCCAACCAACTGGA
>NW_006408626.1:8583468-8585144 GCF_000296735.1 Chrysochloris asiatica
TTAACAACCTGTGATATGCATATGACACAACCTTGTTTGCTGAAACTTAAAAGGATTTGGAGCACTGCGATGAAAATAAAAAACTACAGCCTTCAGTACAGATTATACCTTGACATAAATAAAACAAAAATTCTCACAATTAGGCCAATAGGCAACATTATGATAATCAGAAAAAATTGAAGTTATCAAGGACTTCACTTTACTTGGATCCACAATTAACATTCATGGAAGCAGAGTTAAGATAGTAAATGATATACTGGGTATATCTGTGGCAAAAGACCTCTGAAAGTGTTAAAAATGTGTGACTATGAGGACTTGGAGCTTGAACACTACTCCGTCTGTCAGTTGGTCATACATATGCTACTGTGATTCTTGAAGCTATGCTACTGGTATTTTAAATACCAGCATGGTTTCAGCTGAACTTCCAGACTAAGAATGACTAAGGAGGAGAGAAAATGGACTGCTTTAAAAAATTTAGTCATTGAAAACACTGTCAGATAACACCAGAATATTGACTATTGAAACATGAAGAAGAGCACTAAAGTATTGTCAGCTATACTGCCAGAAGATGAGACCCTCAGGTTTTAGAGAATTCAAAATATGACTGTCAGGAATAGCTGCCTCATCAAAGTAGAGTTGACCTTAAGGACGAAAATGGAGTAAAATGATTAGGACCTTCATTTACTGATGGGGTATAACTCAAAATGAGGAGAAACAGTTGTAAACATCCCTTAATAATCACACATGGATGTCCAAAATACAAATCTAGGAAAATTGTAAGCTGTCAAAAATAAAATGAAATGCATAAACATTGTTATCCTAGACATTAGTGAGCTGAACTTAACTGATATTGGTCATTTTGAATCTGACTATGCCAGAAATGACAAATTAAAAAGGAACTGGGACACATTCATCATCGAAGGAACATTTCAAGATCTATCTATAGTACAACAATGTCTGTAATAGGATGCTATCCACATACACAGCAAGGAAGATCAGCTAACACAACTATTATTCAAATTTATGCACCAACCACTAAAGCCAATGATGAAGAAATTCAAGAATTCATCCAAGTTATTGAGTCAGAAATCGATCAAACATGCAATCAAAATATATTGATAATTACTGGTGATTGGAATGTGAAGATTGGAAGAGAGAGGAAGGATCAGTAGTTGGGAAAATATGGCCTTGGTGGTAGATATGATGCTGTAGATCACATGACAGAATTTTGCAAGACCAACAACTCCTTCATTGCAGATACCTTTTTTAAATAACAAAGACTATGACTATATACATGGAACTCACCAGAGGGCATAAACAGAAAGCAAAAAAGCTCCATATCATCTGCCAAAATAATGTCAGGGAATGAAAGACTGTACAACAGACCATCAAATGCCCTTAAACAAGTTCAAGCTGAAGCTGCAGAAAATTAAAACAAGTTCACAAGAGCCAAAATATGACCATTAACATACCCTACCTGAATTTAGAGATCATCTCAGAAACAAATTTTATGAATTAGATACTATTGACCAAAAATCTGAAGTACTGCAGTATGATATTAAGGACATCAAAAAGGAAGAAAATGAAAGGTCATTCAGAAGACAAGAATGAAAGGAAATACTAAAATGTATGGCAGTAGAGATTCTGAAACTTGCTGTCTAGCAAGTTTCAGATGC
>NW_006408626.1:8585244-8593074 GCF_000296735.1 Chrysochloris asiatica
CAGAAATCATTGGACAATATCTTTGATATCCCATGCAGGTAAAATTTTACTAAAGGTAATACAGAAATAGCTGCAAGCATATATTGACATAGAACATCCAGAGGCTCAAGCCAGATTCAGAAGAGGCTGTGGAACTAGGGGTATCATTGCTGATGTCTGATGGATCTTGGTTGAAAGCAGAGAACACCAGAAAGATGTTTACCTGTGCTTTATTGATTATGCAAAGCCTTTTGATTTGTGTGGATCATGACAAGGTTTGGACAACATTGCTAAGTATGAATATTCTGAAACACTTATTGTGCTCATGAAAAATCTGTATAAGGACCAAGAGACAGTTGTTTGAACAGAACATGGGAACACTGAATGATTTAAAATTAAGAAAGGTGTGTGACTGGGTGTACTCTTTCACCAACCTTATTCAATCTGTATGCTGAGCAAATAATTGGAGAAGCTGAGTTATATTTAGAAAAACATGGCATCAGGGTTGGAGAAAGTCACATTAACAACTTGTAATGCAGATGATACAACCTTGCTTGCTGATAGTGAAGAGGACTTAAAATACTTATTGATGAAGATCAAATACCATAGCCTTTGGTATGGATTGCATCTCAGTGTAAAGAAAACATAAATCCTCACCACTGGACCAAACAACAACATTCTGATCAACTGAGAAAAGATTGAAGTTGTCAAGGACATCAACCATTAACACTCATGTAAGCAGCAATAAACAAATCAAAGGACATATTACATTATACAAATGTGCTACACAAGACCTTTTTAAAGTGTTAAAGAGCAAAGATGTCAGTTTGAGGACTAAGGTGCACCTGACACAAGCCATGGCATTTTCAGTAACCTCACATGCATGCAAAAGCTGGAAAATAAATAAAGAAGACTCTAGAAGAAATGATGCATTTGAGTTATGGTGTTGGAGGAGATTACTGAAAGTACCATGGGCTGCCAAAAGTACAAACAGACATGTGGTGGAAGAAATGCAACCAGAGTGCTCCATGGAGGCCAATGGCCAAACTTTGTCTCTCATATTTTGGACATACTGTCAGGAGTGACCATTTGCTGGAGAAGGATATCATATTTTGTAAGTTGGAGGGTCAGAGAAAAACAGGAAGAACCCCAGTGAGATGGATTGGCAAAGTGGCAGCATCAATGGGCTCAAGTGTAGCAACAATTGTGAGACTGAACCAGAACCAGGCAGTGTTTTGTTCTGTTGTGCATAGGGTATCTATGAGTCGGTATTGACTTGATGGCACCTAACTACAACAACAACAACAACACATAAGAATCACTGTATACATCTGGTCTGACTTATGTAATGGTTCTTAAAGACACAGGAAGAGATTTCATTGGTAACCCAGGCACTGTCTGTATATACATTAGAAAGGTAGCAATTATAAGGAACCATCTACTTTTCCATGAATACACTGCATCTATTCACATGTACCTTTTAATGGAGAATACTTGTATACTCTCTTGTGGCCTCATTAAATCTGAGGTGATTCAACTTATTTATTGAAAATGAATGGAACCAACAATTATGCTAAAAATAACAACCATGGCAAGATTTAATTTTCTTTTAGTATTAATGGCACTGGTATATGTGAGGAAATGAGAACATGGGGAATAGGGATACATAATATTCATAATTGTTCATCTGTTTTTCTTATGGTTAAATTTATGTTTTTTCCTGTCGTACTAAAAACAAAAAGAAAATTTTAAAATTCAAATAAGAGGCCAGGCAATATACTTGTGACAGATTATTGGCAGGCTGGAAAATACATTTAGGTTATCTTTGGGAAGGGTGATTACAAATTGACAATAAAATTATTCATCCATTAAGATCTACTGACATGTCATCATGTCATAGAAATTAATAGAAAATAAATTTTTCTATTTAGAGATAATTCCATTTAGTCCTACATTTTGTCTATGTATATGTTTATTAGCACCAAGCCCGCCTGTCTGACTGAACCAATCTTCATTTTAGTCTTACTTATTCATGCCTTCTTCAGAAGAATTACTTTAATTATATAAAAATGTCAGGCTCTGAATTGATCGATTGTTTTAAATTTCTAGGAAGTGTACATTCTAGCCTGTATGACAAGAAGTCAAGAGCTGATTAATGATTTACGGATACAGAGACAGCCAAACCATCTTCAAGAGTGAGGCAAGGGATCCACTGGTAAATTGGTTTATAACGCAATAGTTAGGGAGCATACTTGTAGGTCATGACTCTCAAAAGGATATAAGAGAAGACATAAAAACAGCTTAAGAATTGGTCAGAGCCTGGTGATAAGCAACCTGAGTCTGTCCAACGTGCAATAATCTTGGTAGGCTGTCAATTATCATCATACAGAGTAATAGTAAGACTCCTGCCCAGACTCTGTAACAGGTCTTCCGACTCTACACAGGAAGGATTAACAAATGCAGGGAAAAGTGCCATAAGGGGAGGAGCCAAGTGATGCACCAGGACTTTTACTCAAGTATTAGGATTTTGTTACAGAAAAAGAAACATGATACTAGCATGGGAGCACAGCAAGATTTTTTCAGAATGTACTCTGATTACTTATTTCTGTTGAAACAATAGCAATGAGGACACCAAGGTTCAGGAATACTGAGGTAGAGGTGGTCATATCTCCCCTTTATTGTGACTGATTTCAGAGACTATGATGATGTTTACACATAGATATCAGGTGACTTCAGATATGGAAAGAAGAGAGCTGGGGAAGCAAGAAATCACTATATGAGATCAAGCACAGAAAAACAATTACTAGTCTCTAATGTACTATATAAAAATATAAGAAATTAAAATATATATTTTTTAAGTTACAATCAAAACAACTTTGACTCATGGTGGTCCCATGTGTGTCAGAGTACAACAGTGCTCCAAAGGGTTTTTAATGACTTATCATTACACATAGGCATACAAACTAACACACAATAATATTACTTACACTACTGAATTATAAGCATTAGTGGTTAGACTTGAATTAGAATGACAGCATCTTTTGTGTTTTTTTTCTAAACACAGAAATGAAATCATTTCCCTATTAATTATAATTCACAGTGATATGAACATAATTTGAAGTTGTCAGTTTAATAAGAATGAACAAAACTGACTTAAATTTCATTTATAATATTAGTATCTATATCAGCGTCATAATTTTATCTAACAGCACGAGAATATATTTTCTTTCCTTGAAAACTCTGTAAAGAAAAAAAAATGATTTTCTCTTGACATCTAATTTTTACTTCTCAGAGGTCAGCCAAAGAAGAATGATGATAAGCAATACCTTAACTCACCTAAAGCTCTGTCAGGACATTAATAGATCCATCAAAACTGAATCAGTAACTGACATTTGTATAAAACATGCAATTAATCCAAAAGCATATTGTCTCTCAAGATAAATAACTGCTAGGAAGTCATCCTTTACTAAAAGAAGGTTTCATATGAAAGACACAGAGTAATTTCCAGCTCTTCCAGAAAAGTTAACACAATGACAATGACTACTTCTGAAGAAGTGTCTAATTTTTTATAATTTTCATGTGAAATATGAATTCAAGACACTGATTTATTAGGCTAATATTGTCAGATACATAACAATAATAAACATAATCTTTATACTTAAGGGAGGGAGCTCTGGTGGCATAGTGGGTTACATGTTAGGCTGCTAACTGCAAGCTCAGAGTTCAAATCCACCAGCCACTCCATGAAAGACAGATGATACTTTCTGGTCCCATAAAGATTTACAGCCTTGTTTATGGAGGATCACTGTGAGTACAAACTGACTAAACAACACACAACTATCATTAACATCATGCATAAAGGGTCACTGGGTGGTAAGGCAGTTAAAGCAGTCAGGTGCAAACTGAATGATTGGAGGTTTGAGCCCACCCAGAGGCACATGAGAAGAACAGCCTAGCAATCTACTTCCAAAAACTCATTCACTGAAAACTCTATGGAGTACAGTTCTACTCTGATGCACTTGATGACAACTTGCTTCTGTACATAAGAACAATGCCAAAGTGTGTCTGCTAAAGATGCCTTGATGTGTTTATTTTAATGCTTTGTCATTTATATGAAACAGTCTTTGGTTCTATACATTTCTTATTCAATATAATAATATATTTCTACTTAAATTTTTTCAGATGGGTTTTATTCCCATAAATTTAATAAAATAATTATGGAATATAGCATTTTTATTGAGCCCATGAATGTTCTTTCTTTCTCTTTTTATTGTGCAAATATACATACTTGGAAACCACCACCACCATAACAGCTTCCATATGGTCAATTCAGTGACATTAATTACATTTTTCATGTTGTGCCACCATTATCACTCCTTTCATCCATAATATTCCACCACCATTAATATACATTCAATCATGCCTCAAAAAAAAACAAAAACAAAAAAACAAAAAACCTCCTCTCCACCTTATTTCCTCCAGCCATGGGTTGTTGTTGTTAAGTGCCATCGAGTAGATTCTGACCCATAGTGACCATATATAGGGTTTCCAAGGAGCAGATGGTGAGCTTGAACTGCCGACCTTGCAGTTCAAATGGCTTTGCAGTCTGGTGCATTAATCCACAGTGCCACACCAGGACTCCAAGGGTAAGCATCAGTAATCTTTGGTTTCTATTTATTTGCTTATTTCATGTAAGTGAGATCATGCAGTATCTATTATTTTGTGACTGATTTATTGCACACTGCGTAATATATTCAAGGCTCACCCATGTTGTAACATGTACCAGAATGTAATATATTTTTACTGTTTAATATTCTGTTGTATGTATATACCACCATTTTTTATCCATTTATCTCCCAATGGACATTTTGGCTATAGTAAAATGTGCTACAACAAACACTGGTGTGCAAGTTTCTATCTTTGCTCCTGCCTTCACTTTTTTCTGGGTATATACTTAAGATTGGGATTGCTGGGTCATATGGAAATTCTATGTTCAACTTTTTAAGGAACCGCTAAATTGTTTTCCATAGTGGATACATCATTTTATACTCCCATCAGCAAAGAATGAGGGTTCCAGTGTTTGTTCAACCTCACCAGCACTTACTGTTTCCCATTGTCTGTTTGTCTTAGATCAGTCTTAAGATTTCTTTCTTATGGTCCCTAAGTATAGAGGTGTAAAATAAATGAGATAAAAGAGATATCTCACCAAGGGACATAGTGAGGGGTAGAAGAAATTGAAAGTATGCCTCTAAAACAAAAGGGGCTCAAATCCCTTCTCTACCACTTCCAACTGAATGACTTTGAGCTGGTTATTAAAGTATTTAAACCTCATCATTTTACTGGAAAATAGAGATAATAATGGCACACACATTGTCAGATTGCTAGGATTAGATATGATAATATCTTATTAAGGACTTAGTTCAGTGACTATACTCCATTCTCATCCACTACTCATTTAATCATGATTTGCCATCTGATCCTATTATACTATGCATTAGCTATTTAGCTGGAATACTCCTACCAAGGTCAAGAGCAGATATATGCCCTGCATAGGTCTCCATATCTTCAATAGCTGCAGGTATTGATTTGATTAATATATATCAATCAACTACATATCTACTTGTTGACTAGCAGATAATGTCAGTTCTTGAATGAATCATAACCTGATCTCCATGACCTCTGTGATCTGAAAAAAGTTTCAAGACATAAATAAAAGTAGAAATTTTGCTTTGATTATGTGACTCCCTACCTCAGTTACCCAAGACCTCCCTATTGCCTAGGACAAAGGCCAAACTCTGTTTTTCAATATTTAGATTTGGTCACTGCCTGCTTCCATGTTTATTTCCAATCTGATCCATTATATCTGGGTAATTAGGGAGCAACATACCACAGTATTTGGAGCAAGAAGGTCCTAGGTTCTCCCACTCCCTGGAGGTGAGATCTTAGGCAAGTTATTTAGCACCTTGAAGCCCCAAATACCTAATAATAATTCCCATCATATTAAACTGCTGTTTAAAAAAGATGGTGTTTCTAATCTACTTGGCACAGTTAAAGCATATTGTAAGTACTCAATAAGTAGTTACTAAAACACACACACACATGCATAGAATAAGTAGTTACTGCCTTAGGCCAGCATTTCTGCCAGGTTTGGGCATCATTTGAGATTGTCATGCTCACTGTCAGCACTACAACTTACTCCCCTTATCTGCCCCAGTAAGTGGTTTCTGCACAGAAGAGCCAACTGTACAAGCTTTAAATTTTTGGAATCCACATCTGACTTGTAAAGCATTACACAGGATTTCACCTGACTTTTTGTATTAGCAGCTGTTATGTTAGTTTCACAATATGGAAATAAGGGAAGAAGAGAAGAAGGAAGGAGGGAAATAGGGAAAAAGAAAAGGAGGAAGGAAAAAAGGAAGGCAAGAATTCATTCACTATTCCTGTATTCCTGCTGTGTGTGACTGTTTATGCTTGGAAATACATACTGCTCTGACCTATGATTTTATTTTATTTTTTTTAATTTTTGTCAAAAGGAGACCCTGTAGATTTTCAAGAGAGTTAGACTTTGCCATATGTGATAGTTAAGATGTGGCAACTTGGCTAGGACTGGATTCTTAATGGTTTGACAGATAAAGGTAGTAATCCCCCAAAATGAGATAAAATATAATGCAATCACCCCATGGTGTGATCAGTCCTGATCCAATGTAATTCTCTCTTATATTGTAAATCTTCATTTCTATGATGTTAATGAGGTCATATGCAATCTACATGACTAGGTTGTATTTTTAGTTAATCTTTGAAGAGCTATAAAAGAAAAGAGAAGTGAGCAGCAAATCAGGGACCTACTAAGACCAAGAAAGAAGAACTGAGAGTAGAGTGTGTCGCTTGGACCTGGGGTCCCTGTACTTTGTGTCCCCTGAATGCAGGGAAAAATTGGTGCCAAGATGTACAGAAATCACTAAGGAATACTGGACCTACAGAGGTTGAAAGTAGAAAAAGATCCTTCCTCAGAGCTGACAGAGAGAAAGCCTTCCTTTAGTTACTACTCTGAATTTGGATTTCTAGGCTTTTAGAAGAAGTATGTCCAGAATACTCTGTAAGTCTAGTAAGACAAGACTTTATCTCTTGTATTTCATACATGCTATCAGAAGGGACCAGTCTCTGTAGAAGGACATCATGCTTGGAAAAGTGTGGAGTCAGCGAAAAAGAGGAAGATCCCCAACAAGATGGAATAATACAGTGCCAGCAACAATGGGTTCAAAATAAACAATTGTGAGGATAGTACAGGATTGGGCAGTATTTTGTTCTGTTGTACATAGGGTAACTATGAGTTGGAACTGACAAGAACAACCTCCTAAACTATAAGAGAATAAATTTCAGGTTGCCAAAGCCATCCATTGTGGTAGTTCTCTTACATAATGAAGACCCTATAGACTCAAATTGTAAAATGATTGAAAATGAATAGACCCTGTTAGCTTTGTTTTCTTTTGTAAATTACAAATTAAAAAATAACTTTTTCTTTTTCATTTTATTATGTCTTAGTTAATTTATTCTGGTGGAATAATGTGATTGTCAATTAATAGTTACCCAGTACATAAATGTCCATTAAAGAATATATCTGAAATAGCTCAGGTGGACTGCACTGGACTGCTAACTACAAAGTTGGCAGTTCAAATATACCAATCATTGCTAGGAAGAAAGATGAGGCAGTCTGTTCTATTAAATATTTGCAGTCTTAAAAACCCTTTATAGCAGGAACAAGACAAGGATGCCCTTTGTCACCACTCCTATTCAATATTGTGCTGGAAGTCTTGGCAAGAGCTATACGGCAAGATAGCGAAATTAAAGGCA
>NW_006408626.1:8595927-8599785 GCF_000296735.1 Chrysochloris asiatica
ACAATGGCTTCCCCCCCCACATTTATTTGCTTTTCTAATAAGCATAGATACCATGTAGGAATCACACTACTAAAAATAATAGTGATCATCCTATGTAGTTATATTTTTTGATACATTCTCCTTTGACTGCTATTATTTTCCAGAAGAAAATAAAATAATGACTTTTAAATTACTATCTTGAGAGAAGAAAAAAGAAATTTGAAACTGTAATTCAACAGATGTGCCTGAATGATGTCAAATACACTGTTAACATAAGCTATTTTGAGCATGTGGCTTTCTCACTGTGCTCAAACAGAACATTTTGGTGAGCAACTGAATTTTCCCTTAAAATCAGTATATCTAGCATTACAAAGGGTGGTGGCTCTAGAGGATAAGTACTGGGCTTCCAACCATGAGGTTGGCAGTTTGAACCCACAACCACTCATGGTAGAAAGATGAAGCTTTCTGCTCTCACAAAAACTTACAGCCTTGGAAACACTATACAAGATTGCTATTAACCAGAACCAAAAGCATTACAAAAAGTGAAAACTGGCTATTTTCTGAATTAGCCAAATAATTTCTTGGAAAATTGTCACTCATTTTTTTCATACAACAAAACTTGAAAACAGAGTGTTTTCCTTGAACCAATTTTTTTTTAAGAAATATAATTGCAAATGACAATCTCTTATTTTAATATTAAACACATTTGTTGATCAAACAACTTTCATAGATTTACATACACTGAGATCACTTGGCAACAGAAAGCATGAGGCAGTACATCATAGATCTACTTTTATGAGGTCGTAATTTCAGAAAATATATGGCTCTATTTAAATACGGATGATAGTATAAGTTAGCAATCTGGAAGAATGTCCCAGTTGCATTTTTTTAAATCAGTATAATATGTAAATGTTTTAAATACAAGGGTGCTTTTCTATACAATAGAATAGCGTTTTTAAAGCTAGTCAAATGGAATATTCCAGATTCAATAGGCAATTTCAGCCTTCAATAAAATAAAATCACTCAGCTACTTCTCCTCAGATTCCTCTAATTACTTATTTCCATCTGGACACACAAAGTTGCATTTTTCAAATTCTGCCCATATTTCAAGTTCTTCTTCCCCAAGAGCATTTCTGAATATGTACATAAAAATAACAACTGTGAAGAAACCTTGTTTAGTTGGTGGTTTTCTAAGGAAGTTCTCACACACTAGAAAAAATGTTAAAAAATAGCGTGCATCACTTTAGATGAAAGCACTTCTACCCACCAGAGACTTTACTAAAATAAATTGCACTCTTTCAAAATTTTATATTTTGACCTTTCTATCTTGGTTACCTTATAAAGGGTATTCAGAGCTAATGGGCCTTTTTATTTAAAATGTTAGAATTAATTCTCTGTGAATAAAATTTGGTAATACGGAAAACATTGGCTATCATTATTGGAACGCTAGTCAGGTGCTCATATATCAGTTTGTATACTGTGGTGGCTCACATATTGCTGTGATGCCAGAAGGAAACTATGTCATCAGTGTTTCAAATGCCAGTAAGGTCCTTGATGATAATACAGAGTAGGAAGAAGAAAGAGTTGGTTCACTTTGGAAAAAAATTAGCCTCTGAAAACCCTTATGAATAACAAAAGAAAATTGATAAAGGGTCAGTAAATGAGCCTCTCAGGAAGGAAGACAATTAGAATACAACTGGGTAAGAACAGCCTCCTCAAAGTAAAGTTGAAATGAATGACTTGAATAGAATACAGCTGTCAGGACCTTCATAAGCTTATGTGGCATGACTTAAAATAAGAAGAAACAGCTGCAAACACACTCATTAATGATAGGAACATGGAATGCCCAAGTATGAATCTGAGAAAACTGGAAATTGTCAGAAGTGACACGTATTGCATAAATTTTGAAATTCTATTTCAAAATTTATCAGTGAGCTAAAATGGACAAATACTGGCGACTTTAAATCAGACAATCATGTGATCTACTTCCCAGTAATGACAAACAAACAAAAGAGGAATGGTAATGCATACATCGTCAAACATAATATTTCAAAGTCTATCCTGAAGTATGAAACAGTGAGTGCTTGGATAATACCCATTTGTCTACAAAGAAAATCAGATATGAGGAGCATTATTTAAATTTATGCTTCAGTCACTAATGTCAAATATATAAAGGAAGATTCTAAACAACTTCAGCTGCCTGAAATTGATCAAACATATAATCAAGATGCACAGTGCAATGTAGTTAATTATTTAATGTGGCCCTTCTAGTCATATTCCTCCATTTTGTGATGTATTATAATCTGATCCTCCATTCTTGATTATGACCCCATTTGGAGTGATTTATATGTTATTTTAACACGGCAGGATTAAGGTAAGATCTATCTTGAGTCACCACCTTACTGTTGTTGTTAGGTGCTGTCAAGACAGTTTGTCTTGTTAGGTGCCACTGAGGCTGAAAGGGAAAAAACAACCTGGCGCCGCTCATCAACCACACCGCACACCAGGTGGCCCATCTAGAGACTTTTATTCAGGGTAAGGAAGAGGAAGGTGACGTATATGCATAACAGAACAAAACACTGACTGGTCCCTACACCATCTTCCCAATTGATGTTAAGCTTGAGCACATTGCTGCTGTCACTGTACCAATCCATTAGGCATCTTCCTCTTTTATGCTGAACTTCCACTTGCCCTAGCATGATGCCCTTCTTCAAGGACTGTTTCCTCCTGATAATATGTCTGAAGTATGAGAGATGAAGTCTAGACACCCTGTCTTCTAAGGAGCATTCTCACTGTACTTCTTCCAACAAAGATTTGTTCATTCTTCTAACCGTCCATTGTGCTTTAATATTACTCTCCAAGATCATAATTCAAATGCATCAGTTCTTCTATGGTCTTCCTTATTCACTGTCTAACTTTCACATACATATGAAGCTGCTGGAAAGAACATTATGGGTCAGGTATACATTATTTCTTAAACTGAAATCTTTGCTTTTGAAAGCTTAAAAGAGTTCTTGTGCAGCAGATTTGCCTAATTCAGTATGTTTTCTCATTTGCTGACTGCTACTTCTTGAGAGTTGATAGTGGATCTAAGAAAAACAAAGTCTTTGACAGATTTAAACTTTTTTCAGTTTATCATGATATAATTTACTGGTCCAGTGGTGAGGATTATTATTTTCTTTATATCAAGATGCAATGAAGGCTGTGATCTTTGATCATCAGTATTTTAAGTGCTCTTCACTATCAGCAAGCAAGGTTGTATCATCTGCACATTGCAGGTTATTAATGAGTCTTATGCCAATTCTGACATTACGCTTTTTCTTCATATAATCCAGATTGTCACATGATATGCTCAGCAAACAGACTGAATAAGTATGGTGTAAGAATAAAGTTCTGACAGTCACCTTTCCTAATTTTAAACCATCTAGAGTTCCCTTGTTATGTTTGACTGACTACCTCTTGGTATATATATGTGTTCCTCATGAGCAAAATTAAGTGTTCCAGAATACTGATTCTCCTCAATGTTCTCCAAAGTTTGTCATGAACCAGACAGTCAAAAGTTTTTGTGTATTCAATAAAGCAGAGTTAAACATCTTTCTGGGATTCTCTACTTTCAGTCAAGGTCCATTTGGCATCGATAATGATAGCCCTTGTTCCACGTTCTCATCTGAATCTGGGTTGAACATCTGGCAGTTCCCCTGTCAGTGTATTGCTGCTGCAGTTTTTGAATTATCTTAGAAAAACTTTACTGGCATGTGATATTAATGATATTTTGTGATTCACCTCTTTTTGGATGTGGTACAAATATGGTTCTCTTCCAATCAGTTGGTCAGATATGCTGTACTCCAAATTTCTTGGCATAAGATGAATGAATGTTTC
>NW_006408626.1:8606422-8651994 GCF_000296735.1 Chrysochloris asiatica
CTATGTACAACATTGCAGAATATGAGTATTCCGGAACACTTAATGAATTGTGCTCATAAGGAACCTGTACACAGACCAAGAGGCAGTTGTTCAAACAGAACAAGGTTACACTGAATGCTTCAAAATTAGGAAAGGTGTGCTCCAGGGTTGTATTTTTTCACCATACTTACTCAATGTGTATACTGAGCACATAATCCGAGAAGCTGGATTATATGAAGAAAAATGCGGTATCAGGATTGGAGGAAGATTCATTAAAAACCTGCAATATGCAGATGATACAACCTTGCTTACAGAATGAAGAGGAGTTGAAATACTTATTACTAAAAAATCAAAGACCACAGTTTTCAATATGAGTTGCACCTCAATTTAAAAAAACAAAAATCCTTATCACTGTATGAATAAATAACAGCATGATAAATGGAGTAAATATTTAAACTGTCAAAGACTTCATTTTTCTTTGACCAACCATCAACACTCATGGAAACAGCAGTCAAGAAATCACACAACATATTGCATTGGGCATATCTGCTGCATGAAACATCTTTAAAGTGTTCACGAGCTAAAATGTCAGTTTGAGGACTAAGGTGCGCCTGACACAAGCTATGGTATTTTCACTACCTGATATGCATGTGAAATTTAGATATTGAATAAGGAAGACCATGAAGAATTGATACATTTGAGTTATGGTGCTATGGAATAAAAGCCAGGAAGGCCAGATTTCATCTCTCATAATTTGGACATATTGTCAGGAAGGACCAGCCTCTGGATACTGGTAAAGCGGAAGGTAAGCAAAAAAGAGGAAGACCTCCAATGAGATGAATTGGCACTGTGGTAGCAGCAATGGATTCAAGTCAAGCAATAATTGTGAGGCTGGTGCAGGATCGAGCTTGGTTTGTTCTGTTGTGCATAAGGTTGCTATGAGTAGGCATCACTCAACAGCATGTAACAGCAAAAACAAGCTCCTATAGGTTTTGAAAAGTAATAATTTCCCTTTTATTTCATATGAATGTTTGCAATTTTCATGTAAATTTCAAGTTGAAAGAAAATATTACTTAAATATCAGATATTTTTTGAAGAATCAGTTTTTTTTTTAAGTTTTTGTTGTGAGTTTTACATGGGAGAACATCAGCTTTGCACTCATCCTATTTAGATTCATTGCAATGATTACAGTCCCCTCCATGCATCATCATATAACCCGAAACGGTACACCACACAGGCCTCTCCTTCCCACCCCCACCGCCGCCAGCATACAGCCCTTCTCCTGCCCTGAGTCCAGTGTCCCCAGCTGATCCATCTATCCATGTCATCTTCTCTGTCTCCATTCCTGGTGTCACTTCCTCTCTGGGTAGGGTCCCACTCTCTGTTCTTTTCACTTGATGGTCCCAGGGACCTCCACTCCTGGGCTGCAAAATTAATCACTCTCCTCCTTTTGTCAAAAAACATCTACCTCTATATTTCCTAGCCTCACAGTCAGACCTGATGGCAATTATTCACTGTTGTACCTCAAGAGTCTTATCCCTATTTCCTTTCGCTGGCCCAGTCCCAATGGATTGGAAAGCATTTAGTGTAGATTCTACCTTCTCCAGCCCATATGGAACTAGACTCCCTCTTGAAAGCTTGTAAGCCGGTCACTTCTTGCCTTTATAGGCCCCCCCATTTTGGGTAGCCAATGTCTATGTTGCCCATCCCTGTCAACCCTGTGTACTGAGGTGGTGGGAGTGATCCTCACTGTAAAGATTTGTTCCCTTTGAGCTACTACATCCATAAGTATAGGTAAAGTTCATCAAATTGTAGCAGGTTACTCTTTTTTTTCCCCCCTTCTTCTTTCTTCCTCTAGTTGAGTTCTGATCATTCAGCCATTGAAGCCAGGTCAAGTGGGTACTATCTGCTAGTATAGGTGTTCTTGTGCCTCTTCCCTCACTTCATATCAGCTGGACATTTCGCTCCCCACTCTAGTCCTCTGCGGCCATGTCACTGCCTCTGAGCCCAGGCGTCCCCGGGTTCTCTGCAGGCCATCCAGGTCTCCACCTGGGTTCACGGGGGTCTATGGACTATAGTTGGGCTTAGCTCACAACTTCATTGTTGTTTTTTCCCCCTCTTCCCTTATCAGTCACCAAGGAGACCACATACCTGTTCATGTAGTCCCTCTGAGTTTCAGTCTTAGAAGGGGGTTTGCTCTGAGGTGTCCCGACCATTTGTCTTGATGGCTCTCAGGTAAACAGCTTATTTGATCTTGTAGTAATCAATCAGACTGCTGTTATTGTTTTGGATTTTTCCTGCCAGTTTTTCTTTTACAAAGTATCCTCTGTTCTTCTAGCCGCCTCAGGTTGGTCTACTCATCCTTTCCATTAGAAATTTCCTTCCTCAGTCAGTTCTGGATGGGGTTCTGGATTCCACCTATGGTCTTGTACAATGTAAAGGCTCCACAGGAAGCCTCTTTCACTGGGCAACTTCTAGCCCCTTTAAGGTATTCCAATCAGTTGTAGGCTGAAGACTGACTTATAGGCTTTCTGTAGTGATGATTTTGGCTATTCTGAAGGATCAATTTTTAATATTTACTTTTTCATAACCCTGTAATATATTAGAGGCCTAGCTAAAATTATTGAACAAATTAATTTAAGCAATAAGAAAGCTGTCCACACTGATGATATTTATTCGTAACTCAAAGCTCTTAAATAAAATGATTGCTTGGGTTCTATGACATAAATATTCATCACCATCTTTATGAGAACACTGTGCTACTCATGGACAGTCACAAGATATGTATATTCAAAATCAATATTATGTTTCAGAAACATACCACTGTAAATTAGCAGTACATTTTAATTCTTAAAATATATTATGTGTGCTTAGCCTTTTCTCCATCATATGATTATATTTATAAAACACACTCAATTTTTCTATATTAATCTTCTGAATTATTAAAATTCTAAAGTCCTGCTGCAGTTCTTTACATAAATGGCACATTTACTTCAGACATTTTAAAAGAAAAGTAGCCCTTTGCAAGAACAAATTTTATCATTCTCAAAACTGGTAAAACTGCAATATGACTATATATTAGTTGTATTCTGCTCTTTAAAGAAATGTACTTTTTCCCTGAATAGTGCAACAATAATTGAATTGAAGACATATTGTATCATTTTCAGTGTCTTCATTGAACTAAATGCCTTTTTGCAGCTTTTATCTTCAGCAATGTCTTTTACAATTACTTAATAAATTCAATACATCTATGTACACTATCTTGAAAATTCAGAAAACTATTTTTTTGTTATTTCTAGTTGATTTAGGGATAGACATGTTTTCTTTGGTATTCCTTTCATGACTATACCTTCTATTTAAAATTCACTAAAAGCAGAGAAAGAAAAAAAAAAAGGCTAAAAGCCTTTTCTTCAATTAAAGTTTTTTATTTTTAATGTCCAAATAAAACTTCCTTTGTAACCAATATATTTTTTTAAACTATTTAAAAAACAAATCAGCAGATGAAAAAACTTTTTTTTTTTTCTCTATAATTTAGAAGGTAAAACATGCTAGTCAGTTCAGTCTATGGCTAGGCTGATTCTTATAAATGTCCAAATACAAGCGTTTATTTTGCAAGTAGAGATGATACAAGATTGTTATTCAAATAATATGATATATGAGCTACATTGTGACCTTAGTGTATGTCCCAATCTTCCACATAATTTAATTATTATATATTTTAATTGATTTAATTTTTTTAATACTATGAAGGCCTATGTGTCTAATTGAATATGAGTTTTTTTTTTGAGAACAGAATATTATGTTCCATCTTTAGGAAGTGAAACAGAATTATTATATCCATCTACATTTCAGGTGAGCCACCAGCATTGTCCTTTGCACTTTACTTACAAGAGTCAAATGACAGGGTTACAATGGCCACCAAAAGAAGAGAAAACCAAAAAGCCTTTCTTTTAGGCTCAGAATGGTAGGATATAAAAATAACACAAAAGTTCCCAGTAGGCATAAAAGTCTAGAAAGATTCTTTCTACATGCTATTTTACTATAACCTACCAAGAGTGCCCACAAAACATGAAAGATTTGGGTAGAAGAAGGGAGTCTTGGCCCAAAGTTTTAAAGAATAAACACAAACCAAATTGGTAGCTCAAAACTGCAAAATATGAACACTACAAAAGTGAGATCATAAGCAGGGACAGAGAGAAATAAGGATTGGTAAAATAAATAGATTAAGTTTACTAGAGAATGGGACTGGGCTGAGTACTTGTGACTCCCTAAAGAACAGCCAGATGGAGAACCATGAACAAATTAAAGCAGCAGTAGACATTTTATTTCTCAAGAGATATGTAATCTACTTTTACATCCTTCTTCTTTGTTTAGCTTCTGAAGCATTTTATATTTTTTTCCCATAAGAGTTTTTGTGTCCTTGTTCTGTTTATATTCTCCTAAGTAAATCTTTGCCTCAATCCATTGATTCTGTGATTTCAAATATATATTCAGTGGTCCAATTGGTTTCCTTTTTCTCTGGAGCTAAGTCCATTCCTTTCATTTATCAAATGAAGAACAAAAGATCACTGCTTTGTCAGTGCATTTAATTCTGAATCCCTTTAGAATGGACTCCCTTTCAGAAACTTTTTAACATTAGATAAAGGGAAGATTTAATAAGTTTCACTCAGCTTAATTTGCTTCCAGCCCCCATCATTGAAGCACTAAATGAAAGAATAATCAAACAAGGAGAAACAGGAGATAGAAAACATGTAGATAAGCAAGTAGGAGATGCAGACATTGAGGAATTAAAATTAAAAAGAAAGATACCCCCTAGTAACAATGTACTTTAATGTGCAATCACTTGAATTGTTAAGAAAACACAAACAAGCCGTTTTGCTTTATGAATGTTTAATCCTAAAAGCCTGACTTGAGAAGTTTGTGTTGCGTAGTAAGGAAAAAAAGGTAAGGCACTCAAAATTTTCTGTATTAGTTATATCTTTGGAAAGTAAGAGACAAATTTAGTATAATAAATATAGCATTAATTTAAAAATCTTCCTTAAAAGGAAAGCTCAAAGCTCTAATGATCAATCTTATGCTTTTTCCTACCTGCTGATTTACTTTTCGTGTCAACTGCAAATCTTGCAAAATATGCAATAGTACGGGAGCTCTGGCATGGCGCTGTGGGTTAATGCGTCCAACTGCAAAGCTGTCTGAACTTCAAAGTCCGAATTTCAAGCTCACCAGCCGCTCCTGGGAAACCCTATACAGGGTTGCTAAGGGTAGGAATCAATTTGGCGGCATGGCATTTAACAAAAACAAGTGCAAACAGTGTTAACATTAAAGCCTATCCTGAAATGTTGTTGTTGTCGAGTGCCATCAAGTCGGTTTCTACTCATAGTGATCCTGTATAGGGTTTCTGAGGAGTAGCTAGCTGGTAGGTTTGAACCACCTTGCAGTTCAAATTGACCTTGTGGTTCAGTGCTTATCCTACAGTGTTACACCAAGACTCCACACTGATACACGTACTAACACTTAATCAAACAGAGCATTAACTGACTTTAGTTATTCAACTATTCATTAAGCAAACATTAACTGTGCACTTACAAAATTCTATGTACTGTTACATCTGCATTCTTACATGCTGCATTTAAATAAAGGATCATCTCAATAAGTGCTCTATTCTCTGTAAACTTTTCTCTGATTGTCTTTATAATTTTATTTAATATTTTTTCTTGTAAAATCTTTGTAGTGTATATATCCTTATTTATTTTCCTCATTTTGTCTGTATCTTCACAGTTTTTTCTCCTCACCACAGACTTTCATTTACTGCTTTGTTTCCAATATATCATCTTCTTATCAGTTTTTCCCTTCTCCTTTCAATTATATTCATATGCATTTATTTTAGAACTTGTTTAGCCATCCCCTCCTACACACATCAAGGGAAATCTCCCATCCAGTAACTTATTCACATACGCATTCATTTTCTAATATATTCTCCTATGTTTCTATGTGAATTTTTGCAGAGACTCTGAAATTTGTTTATATATATTAATATATAATAAGGGCATATTTAAGCAGGCTTCAAATTTTTCATGGAGAAATGGAATTAAAAGATAATAATTTTTTTTCAAGAACTTTTGAAGCTCCCTGGAGCATATATATACCTTCTGTGGGAGAAAGATGAGGCTTTCTACTCCCGTAAGGATTTACACCCTCGGAAACCCTGTACAGGGTCACTATGAGTTGGAACCGACTCGACGGCACTTAACAACAACAACATATATATATAATAGTTTGCTGTGATGTTTCATAGTTGCTAACACTCTAGCTATCTGTCTAGTTATCATCTTGCTAACTAGCTATCATGCAGATAATCTCTCTCTTGGATTCTGGTATGGTGCTGTAGTATAAGCACTGGATTGCTAGCCTCAAGGTCAGTGGCTCAAACCCAATATATCCTTAGAAATCCAATATAGAGTTGCTACGTATTGGAACAAATTTGATGGCATTAAACAACAACAATCTCTCTCTAGATTTATACCCACTTCTAACTTATCTACATGGTTAGATTCCAAACCAGGTCATTATGCAAACAAACATTGGCATTGTGCAAAATAGAGAATGACCATGTTACCTCACCCCTTCACCTGTACTATGCAAATCTCCCCTGGGCTCCTGCTGAGGTCACCTGCCACTGTCACTTCCCTCTACCCTATGTTGTCTCAGGAGTGCTTGGACCCACTATAGGCTGCAGGGGAAAGCTTCACTGTCTTCCAGAGCCAGGGTGGCCCAAGCTTAAAACTCATTTCATCCCTAGGGTCTCCTCCCTCTCCTGTCCTCATCATGTTTTCAGAATGGATGGTCTCACTCATCCCTTCAAAGACCTCAAAACACACTTCATTGTTTTGATAGGGCATAAGAGGTTTCCTGTATGGGGGTGGGAGCACCTGGGTGTCACAGGAAGGTGCCCTTAACTCAGTGAAAGCAATCACCAGCCACTAGCTTGAGTATCTTCTCAGCTCTCACTGGGATGTCCTGTCCCTCTAGGCCCTCATACCCCAATGAGAATCATCCATCCAGAGCTTCCTCTGAGGCCTTCTTGATTATGCCTGATCTCCTGACCTAGGCTCTTCACATTAAAATGAAGCTGCCCCTGATTACTCACCTGCTGACCCCTTCCTGCCACAGAGGTAGCCTGACCTGCCTTCACCTGTCTGCTCAGGAGAGACCATCAGGGAAGCATAGGGGCTGCACAGCTGCTAATCAGCTGACATGGGGTCCAGGGGTCCCAGTCACTTGAATGCCCCTATCAAAAGGCTTCTTCTGACCATGACCCAGCCCATCCTTGCTGAACCACTTGGTTGGGACTGGGGCCAGACCTGGTTCTGCTTCTTCCTCAGTCCCAAGAGTAGCCCACCATCAGGACACTGCCCCACTGCCCACTGACTATCATGCCTTTAAAGTAAGAGGAGAAATGTAGGGATCAGAGAGAGTAGATGAGGGAATTGTCATGCTTATACAACACATACATGGGAGCAAGATGAGGCCTCCTTCTTCTGCAAAGATTAAAAGCCTCAGAAACCCTATACAGGGTCACTTTGAGTCAGAACAGAATCGACAGCACTGAACAACAATAGAACATAGAGGAACATGCTGGCTCTGTACAATAAGCACTAGATTGAAGCCACAAGATCAGTGGTTCAAGGTTAGTACAAACCAGCCTTGAAAAGATCATGGAGAAGAGTATTTGAAGCAATGAATTGTTGCTGAATTGATGTGAACTGAGAGTTAGGAGCTAGTGAGAGAAGTGGTTAAAAAGGGCATGCTAAGTAGTTTGGAATTTAAGCTCTGTGGGAGAGCAAGATGAGGCTCTCTGCTCTAGCAAAGATGTATAGACTCGGAAATTCTATACAGGGTCATTATGAGTTCAGAACCCACTCAAATGCACTAACAAGAAGATGTATAGACTCGGAAATTCTATACAGGGTCATTATGAGTTCAGAACCCACTCAAATGCACTAACAAGAACAATAGCACACAGAACTCTCCTTGGAGGAGGAAGAAAGGTGGCTGCCTTAGATGGTAACCACCATCACCACTTGAAAATGAAGTCTAACGCTGACAGGATACCTTCAGCCTAGCAAGGAAGCTCTCAAATCCCCAGTTTTGATACACAGGTTAAGTCATTGAACTTTGTACCTTAGTTCTCTTATCAAATTGATTGGAAGTATCAGTATTGACCTTGGCAAGACTATTGTGAAGATTAAATGAGAAGATAAACTTGAAATGCTTCTTCTTGTTGTTATGTGCCATGGAGTCAGTTCCGACTCACAGCAACCCTATACAGGGTTTCCAAGGTTGTAAATCTTTACAGGAGCAGAAAGCCTCATCTTTCTCCCACAGAACAGCTGGTAGCTTCGAACTGTCGTCCTTGAGGTTCGCAGCCTGATTCATAACCACTATGCTCCCAGAACTCCTTTTGAAGTGCTTAGAGAATATTAAATACTATAGAAGATACAAACAAATTTAACAAAGTGAAAAAATGCCCTTACTAAAGCAAGTGCATCCTTTTTAAGGGTGAACAGGTTAATAGGTCTTTCTTTTCATCTTCCTTCTTTTTTTTCTGTTGTTATATGTATGCTGTCCAGTCAGTTTTGACTCATAATGACCTTGTGTAGGCTTTCCAAGGAGCGGCTGCTGAATTTGAATGCTTATCCTACTGTGCCACACCAGGAGTCTGTTCTTCCTATATCTTTCAAATTTGTATTTTCTCCCTTTCCTTTCAGCAATACTTTAGAGACTTTTTGTTTTTAATAAGTACCTTCAATTGAATACCTATCTAGCTAGACAAACTAATGATACTTCAGTAAGAAAGACACACAACAGATGGTAGTAAGCATACAAAAGCAAATCAGCGAACAAACTTGAAAGAATATGGTTATTTAAAGATGAATTGGCAAAAGCTAAGCAGTGTTCTGTCACAGAAAAAATGTAATAACAATGAGGTAATGTTTGAAATTATTTAGATTTACTTTTAAATGCTGTTAAATTACTTTGCATATGTAGAATCTAAAATTGAAAAGCTAAATGATTCTGTGGAGCTTTTGCTATAGTGATTGATTATAATAATATTAGAATAAGAGCAAATAAGAAGTAATCTGGGGTTTTAATACTAAATGTCAGAGGGGAAAATATTACTTAATAAAGTAGTAGAAAATCATAAAATGGTGGAGACATACTTTAGCTACTGACAGGAGAAACAAACCTTATAAAAATGAAGGTGCCAGCATATATACACAAATAAACATATCTAATAATGAATGATCAAAAATCAAATTAAGTTTGACAGAAATTAAATAGTAGACATGTTCTTCTTTATTCAATTTTCCATTTTTGTTGTTATTGTTTCTGTTCACCAAATATTATAGAACACCTATGACTTGCAGGGGATGGGAATGCAAATGCTAGAGATTCACAGATTAAAGAGGCTGTTCTAACCCTTGGGGAGTTTACATTTTTAGAGGCATACAAACAATCGAGAAGCAACTAAAACACTGCTATAAGGAGAAAAAAATGAAGCGTCAAGGAATCAAAGGAGTTTATGTAATTCTGACTGGGAATGAATGAGAGATTTGAGAAGGGTTTTCCTGGAGGATGTGATATCTGTGTTTTGTGTTAAAGCACCAGTAGAAGCTAGCCTTGGCAAGATCATGAAGAAGGGAACTCGAAGCAATTAAGAGACTGAAGAGCAAGGTGCGGGAATGATATGTGTTGGGGGAGAGTGAGAGGAGGTGGTAGGAAATCTGGATATAAAGGACAAGTTAAGTAGTTTGGAATTTAAGCTTGTTCTTTCAAAAAGGCAATGAGCACCTTTGAAAATCAGGAGCCATTTTGTATTTTAGAGACAAACTCTGTAGACATATGATTACAATCAAGAGGTTCTCATTTGCGTTTTAGACAAGAAATGCTAAGGTCCTTAATTGTGGCAAAGACAAAAGAATGGGAGGGACATTGAAATGCATTAAGGCAATCAAAGCAATCAAATTGTGTAATTCATTGCATGTTGGTTGAGCTTAACACCTAGCTTTCTAGCACTTAGTCTTACTAGGAAGTTGATTTTTCCAGTTGCCAGTAGAGAAAGCAAAGAGGGAAGAAGACACAAGTCCAGTGTTTCAGAAACTGAGTCTGGGTACAATCATAAAACATCTAAGAAGGTGTTTTTTTTATAAATATAGTTGGAAAATATACAGTTTAAAACAGTGAGCTTACTTTTAATTTCCTATAATAATTTGTTTTTATTAAGTACTAATGAGTCATTTCCAACTAACAGTGACCCTGATTAGGATTTCCAAGGAACAAATGATGGGTTTGAACCGATAACCTTGTGGTTATCAGTTCAGAGCTTAACCTGAAGTGCCATACTAGGACTCCCCTATTATAATTTATACAACATAAATTAATCTTCCTGTTGTTCTGTATTTTATTATTAGTATACTGATTATATTCATAATTTGGAGACAACCAGGATTACATAAAGAAAACTGGTGAATACAGTAAGAAGGAGTTAAACCTATGATATATCATGATTTGTCAATCATATATATATATATTTCAAATTGAATTGGGAATTAGACTCATTCCTCAGGCTAAAACTAGCGTCACAGTTGTGGACCATTAAAGGCAATAACCTTTTAACTTTCAAAGCATACTTAAGTCATTTCAAATAATAAATGAAGATGCTAAACTTAAAGCAAAAATAAATGAGCTATAGTATAAGAAACCCAGGTAGTAAAACAGTTAAGCACTTTGAGCTAACTGAAAAACTGGAGGTTTAAATCCACCAGCCACTCTGCAGGAGAAAAGATTTAGCAAAAAACTGTGAAACCCTCTGGGGCAGTTCTGTTCTGCCATAGGGGGTTGCTCGTTGTTGGAATTAACTTGATGTCAAAGAATACAGAGGGAGACATAATCTTTTCAAACTTTCAAATCTCATTGATTAATTTAAAATAATAAATTGAGAAGCTAAGCTCCAGCAAAAGTAGAACCAGTTTAATGTATTTAGTTTCAAACAGACTTTGGGGATTTTAAGCTGGACAGAGCTATATAAAGTAAACCAATGTCCAATTAGACTTTGGGAAGCAGAAGTCTGAAAACATGTCCATTTCTTTGTTTGTGCCTTCACTTCTTGGTTAATCTCTATTATTTTGCCCAGTTTCCCATGGGAATAATAACCTTGCTTCAGGTGGACTTATCAGAAAAGAGATTTATTTCCCCATATGTAGAACAATATCAAGAGACTACAATCCTGAAGCAGTAAATGAGTCACTGCCTGAGTCAGAGAACTAGTATAAGATACAGAGGAAATGGGAGTGAAACTAACAATGTGTCTAGGAGACAGAGTTGGGGATACATGTGATTGCTAATCTGTACTCACTTGGGATAACTCTATAAAACAATCACTTAAAAAAAAATACTTATTGGATGTTTACAATGTGTTTGCTATTGTGAAAGCAGTTAGCATTACAACAGTAAAAATGGTACACAGTCCCTTTCCTTGAAGCTTTCAAGCATTATTTACACATTTTATGAAAGGAAAACATTAAAACCTGATACAACAAGATTTTAAAGAGGAGTATAATATAGTATCAAGATGCCAGGCAGAGTACTTCTCCATCAAATATTTGTGTCACTTAAAATTTAATCCTGATGTGGTGCTACAAGATAGGCACTGGGCTGAAAGGTCGGTTTGAACTACAAGGTTGGTGGTTCAAATCCACCAGCTACTCCTTGGAAACCCTATACATGTCGCTGTGACTCTGGATTGACACAATGGAACTTAACAACAGCAACAACAAGTGGTAGAAAAAGAAAGGACAAAGTGGGATTACTAAAATAAAGACTATGTCAAAAATTAAATCATGCATGGCATTGTCTTCATATAATGTTGTTGTTGTTGTGTGCCATGGAGTCTGTTCCAACTCATAGTGACCCTGTACAGGGTTTCTGAGGCTGTAAATCTTTACAGGAGCAGAAAGCCTCATCTTTCTCCCACGGAACAGCTGGTAGTTTTGAACTGCTGACCTTGTGGTTCACAGCCTGATTTGTAACCACTACGCTACCAGATCCAGGACTATTCCAAAATGAACAATAAAGGTATACAATGGCAATCAGGAAGAACTAAAACTTATTGGAAAGTACATCATAAACATATGTGATATAAATTTAGGATAAAATATCTCATTTTTTATATTAAGCAATACCAACCTTTTAAGAATGGTGAGAGAATGAAGCTGCATGCCAACTGAAAGCACTTAATGTTGAGGTTATTTAATGAAGAATGTATGAAACTGGGCATCTCAGACATATAGTCAATAGCATAAATATATGTCTTGATAATAATTTAACTTTATTCATCAAGTAAAATGAAAGTATGTGTACCCTCCAGTCCAATCATTGCATCTCTAAGTATCTACACACACATACACACACACAAAGTAGACAAAGTTTCTTATTGTGTGTTATGTTAATCAACATACCAAATAAGAACACTCAACAACAGAAATTTAAAAAATAAATAATAGAGTCACAAGATAGAGAATTCTGATGTCTACAAAAAGATGTAACATAAGAAAACAATGAAATCAGTGGAAAGTTGTGGAATACTGTTGTAGCACTGCAGGATGATGCAGTGGACTGCAAAATCAGTTTGACCTGCAAGGTTGGTATTTCAAATCCACCAGCCACTTCTCATAATCCCTATACAGAAACACTATGAGTTGGAACCTACTAGAAGGCACTCAACAACAACAACAACAACATCGAACATTGTGCATAATCTTTAACTCTTTGTGACCTGTATGTATTTGTACATGCAGGATATATAGAAAGAGTTACATGGAAATGCTTTAAAACATTAATTGTGAGCTGGTTAATTTTGGCTGAAAGATGATTAGTGATTATTTTTATCATTTTAAATGTTTTATATTGGGTTCATGCTAATTTTATAACTATTGTTGTTGTAGTTAAATGATGGTGAGTCAATTCCAGCTCAGAAAAACCCACTATACAGTTTCTGAGGAGTGACTGTAAGGTTTAAATCATCCATTTTGCAGTTAACAGGCCAGTGGTTATTCTACAGCACTACAAGAGGACTTAGAAAAGTAAATTATTTCATGAATAACTTGAGTTTAAAATAAATTTTAGGTAAAGATGACAAAAGGTTTACAAAACCTATCATTGGAATGTAGCAGTGAAAAATTGATGAATAAGAATACAAGCTTACTAGATTTTGTAGCTACTAATGTGAAAGACCTCTGGTAGCATAGTGATTATGAATAAGGCTGCTAACCTCAAGGTCAGCAGCTGTAACTACCAGCTGTTCCGCGGGAGAAAGATGAGGCTTTCTTCTCCCGTAAAGATTTACAGCCTTGGAAACCCTGTACAGGGTCGCTATGAGTCAGAACCGACTCCACGGCACATAACAACAACAATGTGAAATGAGGTAAAATGCTATTAAAATTTTTTATCACACTGGACATACATTTTATTCAAAATACTTTCAATTTTGAAGATGTTAGCCAATTAACATACATTGTTTTGCTTGAGTTTCTCTACTAAAGGAGCAATGTATCATCCTTCACTACAGAGCCCCATAAAGAACAAAATACTAAGTCCACATTTATACTTAGACATAAAGCTCAGATCAAAATGTCCAACAAGAGTTATATGTGCTTCCTAAAGACAGCAGAGAAACAAGATGTTGAGAATTTAACCTGCTTTCTCTACCTTCAAACATGTCTAACTACAGTTCAACTTGTCTCATGCTAGATGAAGCATAAACCCAGGGAGAAAAGCTATACTTGGGCTGGGAACGATTCCACATTCAGTGTCATTCAAAAAGGCACTGGAGAAAGATCTGTGCTCTTTTTGGCAGCAGACACCTCCATTTTTAACTTTGGATTTATAAAAACATGCATTAGGATGTCATGGGCAATACAATATCTGTTTCAAAGGGAAATGGTTGTATAGCATCGAATGCAATATTTTACCTAATGTTATTTGTTGAAAGGTTACATAAAATATAAGTTAAGAATATCCAGATGTGAACATTTACTAAATAACCATTAATATCAGTTCTTGTTGAGTCCTGGTGTGTCTGTGAAGAATAAGAACTATACTACTAACCACTAGATCAGCAATTCAAACCCACCAGCCACCCCTTAGAGGCCCTATACAGGGTCACTATGGGCTGGAAGTGACTCAATAGTACTTAACAAAAACAATCAGTTTTAAGTTTCTCATGAAAAAACAAGTCATGTGTATGAGGTACAAAGGTTTGCCTCAGGATTTAATCTATATACTACCATATTACAGAATCACTATACTCTGATATAGATAATGTTGGTTACTTCATCAAAAACTCTAGAGTTTTAAGCAAACATATAAATAACCTTTATGAATTTAAAATTCTGGGAACCAGTGTTGTAGGTACAGTCAAGTTTCCTCCCAGCACAATTAAACATTTCAGCCTAGAAGACTGTGGGGAAGAGTTGTTCAGCCTAATTCCCTCTATGTTTGTCTGTCAACATTGTCACTTTATGGTAAAGTGAATAAGAAACTCAAGCGTTGGAAAGGTAGACTCTATTTGAAAATATATGAGTATATAAATCCTGTAAGTAACCAGGTTTATTTCATATATTTTACATTTATGGCACATATAACTCATGGATCTAACTTTATAAGCATCAGGTTCAAGTTTTAGAGGATGAATATTACATAAAATAGTGTAGGTATGCATAATAGACACTCATGGAGTATAAATGATCAGGTGTGATGTGATATATAATAATGGAAAATATATTTTTAAACATTCAAAACGCTTATTTTTATAATTAGGTAAACTACTAGATTCTTTGGATGTAAAATTTATTTATAGTTCTCAATTTGCCATACCCTTGCCAAGGGTTGGGGCTGGAGACAACTCTAAGACATATACTACATCAGTGTTATACATTATCAATTTTCAGAATGGTTTATTGTGTGTCTATAATTAAGTAAATATATAGGATTAAAAATGAATTGCAATTTGATAGAATAACATTATTTCTATTAGATCTAGTCATACAAGAGTATCAAAGAATCTTCCATACAAGCATAGATACATATATTTTTTTAAATAAAGGTCCTTCCTCCAGAGAGTTTAACAATCATCATTCCATATTCTCTCCCAAGGCTGAACCCCAGTTGTCCTCAAAAGTAGTCTTCTCAGTAAGGCTCAATTTGTTGGCCTACTGCCTTTCATCTCATTTCCATACTATCCTATAGGACATGAATAAAGCCCATACTACCTTCAACTTTCCATCTCTATTGTTATTTAATCTGTTTTCCAAAGCATTGTTATAGACAATGCTTTCTGATTGCAAACAAGGGGCAGATTCCAGTTAACCAAGGGAAGTGGGAATGGTTTTGTAGAGAAGTAAGGAATCTGTAAGATTCTTGGGTTCCTTAGGATAGACAAGGAGGAAGGAAGTATCCATTTATAAAAGTTGATGTTTTGAGATGAAAAATGTACAAGACAGGTTAAGATGTTAAGTTTTAAACCAGGATACATCTGTATGAAGAATATGTACAGAAGACAGTGAGAACTATCTTAGAAATAATTTAGGAACTCAACTCTTGGGTCTCCTGTGCCCCACCAACACTCACAATATTCAAGTACATATAGAAACATAATAGGTCTATATTTGGTGGTGGTTGTTATGTGCCGTGGAGTCAGTTCTGACTCATAGCGACCCTGTACAGGGTTTCTGAGGCTGTAAATCTTTATGGGAGCAGAACGCCTCATCTTTCTCTTGCAGAACAGCTGGTAGTTTCAAACTGCTGACCTTGCGGTTCACAGCCTGATTTGTAACCACTACACTACCAGAGCTTCTTAAGTCTATAATTAGTACTGTTGAAAGAAACTACTCTTTATAAAACCTACTAAAAAATAAAAGTCCATTGCAAAAATAATGACAACAGCATTTGAGTGTTGACTGTGCCTTTGGCAAGGCTAAATGCTTTACATACATTTTCTCATTCATTCTCACAAAACACATGCTTCGTACTTAAAGGTTATCTTTACTCTATATGTAGGAAAAAATTATAATCCTGTTTATTATATTTGGGTAACTTTTTTTATTTCCTGAAGTAAAGACTTTATGATCTCTCTCTTTTTCTTTGGTTACTTCCTGAAGTGAGTAAAGAATGTATGGTCACTTTCTTTTTCTTTAAACTACTTCCTGGAGTAAGGAATTTATGATAACTTTCTTTTTCCTTAAACTACTTCCTGGAGCAAAGACTATGATTGCTCTCTTCTTTTCCTATAGTAGGAATGTGCACTTTAAAAAGTTGAATTAGGCAACCGAATAAGGAAATAGATTGTATGGTCAAAACCCTAGCCAATAGGGTGAGACACAGCCTTGAGACTCGCGTCAGGGATTAAAAACCCGAGTGGACTGCCCACTCGGTGTGCTCGCTGGCCTGTTCGTGTATGTACAGCTATGCACACACACCCTCTTGCAGGAGTAAATTTTACTTTGCCAAGGTAATTTAGTCTCACCGAGTGTCTTTTATGCGACATCGGG
Source organism: Chrysochloris asiatica (assembly GCF_000296735.1). Lineage (NCBI taxonomy): Eukaryota > Metazoa > Chordata > Mammalia > Afrosoricida > Chrysochloridae > Chrysochloris > Chrysochloris asiatica. The sequence continues at coordinate 8,623,009 of NW_006408626.1, forward strand.
ATTCATTTTTAACACATGGAAGAGGAAACTGAGGGATACTGTGACCAAGATCACACAAGACAGCAATTTGAAATAAGAAAGGTGAAGCACGTGAAGCACTTACTGATGAAGATCAAAGACTACACCTGATTACACCTGAACATAACAAAAACAAAAATCTTTATCACTGGGCCAATAAGCAACATCATGACAAATGGGGAAGTATCGAAGTTTTCAAGGATTTCATTTTACTTGGCTCCACCATCATTGCCAATGGAACTGAATGACAGTCAAGAAATCAAATAGATTTATCTTTAAATTCCATTTTTTCATGAACTTTTTAAAGGCCCCTTGTATATCACCCATGTGTATTTTCAGTCTCTCGAGTTTCTTGGCAAAGTGATATCCCAGGTTGTAGTACATAGTGCAACCTGTCGGGAACTTGTAGAGCTGCATGAACCTGAAGGAAAGGCCTTTACTCTACCAATCCTACCACTGTAGTACATGTAGGATGTATATGATCTACATAATTTTATCACACTCAGTGTTAACTAGTATTTTTAATGTTCTGAAAGCACATGCTATCAACAAACAATTCTAAGCAGAAAATAATTTGGTTATGAAAATAAAAGTGTGCAAAACCTAGAAGTATCTTTGAGGACTAGGGTGTACCTCACCCAAGTTACGGTGTTTTCAGATGCTTCATATGCATGTGAACATTGTACAATGAATAAGGAAGGCCTTTAAAGAACTGATGTGTTTGAATTACTGTGTTGATGAAGAATATTGAGGGTACCATGGACTTCCAGAACACAAAACAAATCTGTCCTGGATGAAGTTCAGCCAGAATTCTCCTTGTAACTGGTTAGGAAAGAGCAGTGACTAGAGAAGGGCATCATGCTTAGTAAACTAAGACGTTAATGAAAAAAGAAGACTCTCAATGAGATGGACTGACACAATGGTATCCACATGGGCTCTAACATGGCAATGGTTGTGAGGATGGAACAGGATCAAGTACCAAGTTCTATAATACACAGTACTGCTAAGAGCAGAATGACTCAGAAACACCTAACAACCAGGTGTACTCTACAAGAGTTCACTATCACCACTACCACCTTAATTTTTGACTTAGATTTCTACTTATTATTTATTGCTTACAATTTTCTTTGCCTTCGGGTGTGATACTACAGGATAAGCACTGGACTACGAGCTACAAGGTTGGCAGTTCAAATCTACCAGCCACTCCTTGGAAACCCTAGTTTGGAAATAAGCCACTATGAGTGGGAACCATATAAACATTCACCTTGACATATAAATGTTATTGTTGTTGTTAAGGGCCAACAGCAATGTTGTTGTTAAGTTCCAACTCATAGTGAACCTGTATAGGGTTCGCAAGCAACAGCTGGTAGATTTGAACCATAGACCTGTGGTTAGCAGTACAGTGCTGATGCTACAGTGCCACACCATATAAATAACATCATAATAAAAAGAGAAAAGATTAAATTTATCAATGACTTCATTTTGTTTGGATCCACAGTCAACACCCATAGATGTAGCAGTCAAGAAATAAATGTATTGCATTAGGCACATCTGTTGCAAAAGACCTCTTTAAAGCGTTAAATAGCAAAGTTAACAGTTTAAAGGCTAAAGGAAAGGTGTCACTGACATTTCACATGCATATATTCAATTGCCTCATATGCATGTGAAAGCTGGACAATGACTAAGGAAGAATGGAGAAGAACTGAAGACTTTGAATAATGGTATTGATGAAGAATACTGAAAGTAAGATGGACTGCCCCCCAAAAATAAACAAATGTGTCTTGGAAGAAATACAGCCCAGAATGCTCCTTAGAAGCAAGAATGGAGAGACTTTCTCTCATACTTTGAACATGTCAAGAAAGATGGTTCCCTGGAGAAGGACAGCATGCCTGGTAAAATGAATGGTCAACAAAAAAGCTTATGATCACCAGTGAGATGGATTGACAAAATGATAGCAGTAATAGGCTTAAGGGTAACAATTGTGAGGATGGTGCAGGACTGGTCAGTGTTTGGTTCTGTTGTGAATACGATCGTTATGAGTTGGAATTGACTCAAGGTCACCTAACTACAACAACAGTCTCATTGTCCAGTTACAGAGTATCCATCTCAACGTACATCACCTCATATAATTCCTCAATCACAAGTTACATAATAGCCTTCCTTACCATTCAAAGTTTAAGTACTAGTTTTTAAATTCCTTAAGACTTACTCTCTTTTGACTTCAGAACCATTATATTCACTCAGCAGCAGCCCATAAACTACCCTGCTATTCTTGAAAACATCAAATTTACCCCTATCTATGAGAGCTACTTGAAATACTCTTAAAACAGTTATTTCTGAGGTTCTCATCCTCCCTTTCTTCATGTCTATAGGTCAGTGCTCAAAAATATCCTATCATAAGGATATTCACATCCTATGTTATCTGAAAAAGTATCCCACATCATCTTCTCGCCACCTGATCCATTCCAAGATGTCTGCCAAAATTTTTGTAACTATTTACTTTTTCGTAACTTTACCTTTTGGCATATGATATATTGACATATTTGTTTATTGTCTGTCTTCTCACACTAGAGTTTTCAGTGTCAAGAAATCAGAGTATTTTATTCATTGCTCCTTCTTACCCCCAGAACCTAGAAGAGTACTTGGCATGAAGTAGGTTCTCCAAAACAGACTGAGTGAATAAATAAATTAGTAAAGAGAAGATATTATCTTATTCTCTTTTTCACTTTAGTTATTATCCAACTTCACTACTATCACTGGCACTAGCATGTAGTATTAACCTAACCACATGCTTATGTATAAGTTTATAGTTAAGAAGAAGAAATTTTAAAGAATAGTCCATGAACATGTGTGCTGAGAAATTACATGATGGATGGATGGATGAGCATGCAGATAAAACTCTATGCCTTCTACTCTATCCACACTCATAGAGACACTATAGGACATAGAACTGTCATATGGGTTTTGTAAGGCTGTAACTTTACAGGATCAGACTGACATATCTTTGTTCCACAGAGAGAAGCTGGTGGGTTCAGACCACTGATTTTTAGGTAAGCAGCTGAACATTTTACCAGTGTGCAACTAGGGCTAGATAGAGAGATTAGGTAGGTAGGTATATAGATAGGTAGATAGAAAGATGGATAGATGGATGGATGGAATTCCACTTAGCTGAAGCATTAAGGGAATAATACTACATTGTTTTAGTGGTAAATCTAGCTAAACTGAACTTTTGTTTAATGGCACCTTCTTAAATTTTAAGTTTCTTGCCAACATTAACATAGTTAAGGGGAAAACTTTCATAATTAAATAATGTGTTGCTCTTAATATTATGACAGAACCATGGTGTATTTTTGTAGGATAAGCACTGAACTGCTAACAGTAAGGTCAGCAGTACAAGCTCACCAATTGCTCACAGAAACCCTATACAGGGTTGCTATGAGTTGGAACCAACTCAACGACACCAAACAACAACAAGATTATGACTACTTCAAAGCTACAAGAATGTGGTTTCCTTAAAAAAGAAAAACTCTCTTTAGCAAGTTGAACTAAACAGGATTCTTGAATGTATATGTCCAATTAATACAAGGGAGCTTCAAAAAGCTCATGGAAAAATGGAATTAAAAAATAATGGAATTTTCCCATGAACCTTTTGAATCCTCTTCACACTATACACAGATCTATTAAATCATAATTACTAATGTCCTGCCTCCATCACACAGAAAAAAAAAGTCTCATCTAGTCCTCATAATAAATTGCTGATTATCCATGAGACAACTTCTGTAACTGTTAACCCCATGTTGTTAATTGCTGTCATATCAATTCTGAGACAGCAATCCAATAACACTTTAATATTTTCAAGGGCAAATAGGTTTTAAATATTCAAATTGAGATTTCATTTGGGATGTTTTTTTTTCCTCTATCATTTCTAAGTTTCTGCATCCTACTTTTCATTTAAAGTTGATCTGACAGATTGCAATAATTTTCAAATTGTTAAATACCTCTGTTAAACCCCTTAAGGCATTTTCAGAATTTAGTTCTAGGATTTGTTGGGATGATTTCCAGGCTCTTCTTTTTGGTGGGGACAAGGTGAGCAACAGCTTGAAACAATGATTCATTTCTGTTTGAGTTTCTGTCAAAAACTCACAGGAAAAAAAAAAGACTAATCACCTACTAAAAATGGCAACAGATGCCATAAGCAAAATTTCATTCAACCTGTTAAATTTGGTTCCAATGTAAAAATCATTTAATTAAAATCATAGTTTTAAAATATCATTAAAAAAATAACATCTGCTTCTAAAATATGAGGTAATGAATTTAAGACTCAGTGTTTTACAGTTCTTTACATTGACCTTCTTCTGTACTTCTGCACAATTTACACATAGCAACATATACATGCACATACACACACACACACATGCACACACAAGGGAGCATCAAAAAGTTTATGGAAAAATTCCATTTTCCCATGAACTTTTGAAACTATATATCAAAAGGAGATCTGGTAGCACAGTGGTTACAAGTCAGGCTGCTAACCTCAAGGTCAGCTATTTCAAAACTACCAGCAATTCCATGGAAGAAAGATGAGGTTTTCTGCTCCCAAAAAGATTTACAGCCTTAGAAACCCTATGCAGGTTCTCTGTGAGTTGGAACCGACTCCACAGCACAGCACTACCATACATATCCAAAAAAAAGGGCTATAAGCTATTTCCTCAGGAATAAATTATTTCTGCTAGCTTTATAGAAATCCTCATGAAATCATAAGCAATCTGGGTTATACAGTGGTTAAGCACTTGTTGGCTTAAGGAAAAGGTCGGTGGTTCAAACCATAAGCCACTCCCTCAAAGAAAGAAAAATGAGGTATTTGACTTCCATAAAGATTACAGACTTAGAAACCCTGAGGGGCTGTCCTACTTCATCACATGCAATTACTAAAAGTCAAAATCACCTCAGTGGCATCTAACAATAACTGTTTACCACATTAGTGGTATACACATGAAATAGTACTGAATGCTCTTATTACTTTTCTACCTTCTGTATTCTTATTCAATTTTCCTATCTTTTTATATCTGAAATGTATCTGAAAGAGATCCAAAATACAAGGAAATCCATTTTGTGATTCAAAATAAGATATTGATAAAATAGCAGACAAATTCAACACTCTTCTCAAACTAGTCAACGGCCAGTGGAAGGATTACCTCTAAAGACTTTGACCCAATTCTTGAAGTACATGATATGTGAAAAGGGGTGAGGGTAACCAACAGGTTGTGAAAAAAGAAAGGAGAATAGATAAGGGAGAGATTGAATCTTTACCACCTCCAATGCCAAAGGAAGAAGAATGTGACAGTATATAATGAGTAACATAATTAAGTAAGAGAGTCATAGAGATCATCACCTTTATTAACCTGAAAATAGTATAACTGAGGGCTAATGAGGGAGTGTCTACTTTTTTCCCCCTGTCTTACTACCACACATTCAGAATAATCCATTTAAAGGAATTGCTGTGTTCTAGTTGAGATAAAGTACTAGAGTACTACTTCTAAAGTTAGTACTTTCAAAACAATATTATGTTTGTTACTTAAACAAAACTGTGAACCTCAGTATCATCACATTATAATATGGAAACCAATGTTCAGCATGGATAAATAATCAAATAGAGAACACACAACTAGTAAGTGGTTGGTATGGAATGCACTTAGGACTTCTTGACATTTATCTCAATCTTTGTTCTACCGCATATGCTTAAACATGCATACCTGACAATTTATAGGTCAAAATATATAAAATTATCTCAAATCACATGACTTTCAAAGCACCAAACTCATAGTTGTTGTTAAGTGCTGTCAAGTCACTTCAAACTCTTAGAGACCCAGAGGAGCAACTGGTGAATTTGAACTATTTACCTTGTGGTTCAAGCCAACCCTACAGTGTCACACCAGTAGCACAGTATTACCTTATTTAAAATCCATTGGCATATATGTGACCTTGAAAAAAGTCTCTGGTCTTTCTGAGCTGCATTTTATTTGAAAAATAGTAAATATAAATCAGTTAAGTTCCATAGGCTCTTCTAGCTCTAAAAATCATAGATTTATTATTATATGCTATATAACTAAGCTCTTAAATGGAAAGATATTATCAGAAAAAGCCCCAGATTATCATGGATAATCTTTTAAAATGTCAATCTACTGCTACAAACATTGTTACAGTAAACATTACCAATTTGAAGAATATACATTGGATAGTAGCCAACAGAAATGAGTGTGAGTAATGTTTGACTAGCATCAATCAATGTTAATCACAATTCAGAAAAAAACACAAAAGTAGTACTTACATGCAATGAATTTTTGTATATTTTCACTCAGAACCCTAATTCATAACTATTTCTGTTCTACTTCTACTTTTGATCGCCAACATTTAAAACTTCGAAGGCAAATTAGTGAATGCTTTGCACTTACTCTAAAAAAAAAATTCTAGTTTCTAATCTTCTAGGAAATGGTGACAAAAGTACAATAAATAGGCTTATAATAAGTTTTTCAAATGTGACAAGTTAAAACCAACCTTCTGTTCTACTGACATGACAAAATAAATATATGAATGAAATGGTGGAGCATATAAACCAAATTACAGCACAGGAATTAAAATTTTAATTATCTTAAAAATCACCCCCCTGAAGTTTGAGAACATGGTAGTGCATTTAATTTGCTGATGGAAAAACTTTGATTTTGCTAAATGAGCTACCTTTTTGGAAATTAGCTTTATTTTCAGATATGTATACATAAAACACACATGCATACAGACATACATATATATTCTGACATTTTTCTTTCAAAATTCACCTTGCCACAAATGGAGTTTACCTCTTGTAACAATTTCTAAGAACACTAAATTATAGTCTAATACATTCACAATATTTGTTTTATCTATTTTTTGAATAACAGAAGGGAAATTAAAATATGTAAAAATTAATTACTTATTACCAAATTAATTAATCAGTTATATAAATAATTGCCACTGTCAGTCTTCACTTAGGAAAAGGGCCTTAAACTTACTCTATTTTTGTGGAAACAAATAATGTTTATTTTGGAAACCACTAATTGTGTAATACCTCAATTAAACAAAGAAAACATTGCAGAAAAAGAGAAAACCCCTTAGCAGTGCTCTTAGCTGATTGTTTTCTTAGAAGTAGATAAGAATTTTTGTAAAACAAGACAGATTCTAAAAAGCGGTATCCTGTTTTCCATCCACATCTTCAACAAATCAGTGAGAAAATTTGCTAGATGAAAGGTTAATCTACATAATATCAACACAAAATAGTACTCATTAAACATGGAACATGTGGAAAAAACAAGTCAACAGAAAAAAAACTCAAAATAAAAGGTTAACATATTTTGGAGAATAACAGAAAAGTTTTATAACCTCATAAAACTCAAAGCAATACAAAAGAGATAGAAATTCTGGGATCTATAAGCAGAGAGAGTGAAAAATCAATCACAAATCTCCACACTATTGTATGGATACTACCTTTATAGCAGTATCTATATATTGTCATGAAATTGTTTATAGTCATATATTTATTTCCTGTCTTATCCTTTTCTATTTCTGCAAAGTAACAATTATAAGAAGCACTGCATATTTTTTAAAAAAACAAAAACAAAAAAAAAACAAAAAAAACCTTTTGAACTAAGTGAATTGCCAAGTGTATGTATGCATGTATGTATCTGTGGGTAAGTGAATGATTAAAGAATGAATGAGCAGCTGTAAATGGCATATATAAAGCTATCCTCCAGATGAGGGGTTTCCTACCATCAAGGTCTTGATAATTTTAGGAGCAAAGCATCACACAATGTTAGAACCCATCGTAACATAGCAGAAACACTAGTCTTTGATTTCACCTAGCAATGGGAGTTTGCCGCTGTTGTTCCTTATGATCCTTGAAAAGAGTTTCTGAAGAGTTAGTGGTAGGTTTGAACCACTGACCTTGCGATTAACAGTTTTGTGCTTATCCTACTGCGCCATACCAAGGCTGGGCGTTTATATTTTATTTCATAACAAATTATTATTTTATAATAAATGAAGAGACAAAATAAAATGATGGACTCTGGTAGCGTAGTGGTTACGAATCGGGCTGCGAACCTTAAGGTCGGCAGTTGGAAACTACCAGCTGCTCCGCAGGAGAAAGATGAGGCTTTCTACTTCCGTAAAGATTTACACCCTCAGAAACCCTGTACAGGGTCGCTATGGGTCGGAACCGACTCGACGGCACTTAACAACAACAACAACAAGGACTGATAAAATAATATTTTTGCTATTGTATGAATTTGTTTTCCCCACTTGGGGAAACTTTCCCTTACTGTTTCTGTACCACATGAAGAAAATCCATCACAACTTTCAGTAGCAGACAAAGGTAAAGTCAGTACACATGTTTAATAAATTTACTGAAACAGATTCAGCAAGATACATAAACTGCATCCAGCGGAGGAGAGATGGAAAGGACAACCAACTTAGTTCAAGGCATTGACCGCAAGGTAACCAACATTTCAACACATTTTGCCTCAAAGTTTTCTGTCATTGATACTAAATTCAGAGTTCATAAAGGAAAGGCAAGTCATGTTTAACAGAAAAAAATAGCTTAACACTTTAGATGTTAATTCCTTTATCCCTTATATAAGGTAAATTTAAAAAATAATGGACACTTAACTTTTTATAATTTTGGTTACTTTCAAAAATATTTCAATAAAGGGAGCACTTGTATATTTTTTATTTTTAAATGGGTCAAATGATAGTGTTTCTTGAAGACAAAGGAAACACAGGAATCCATAACTAAGAAGTGGCAGAGGCGTCTGATAGGGGTATTAGAGCTAGTACCTGGGGTGTGGGTAGGGGTGGCTGGGAGCTCTCTCCCTATGTAACAATGGTAAGGTCAAAGTTGCAGCTGCAATGCCACTGCCAAGTAAGTAAGAAAGATACTCTCTTCAAATATAAAGCTGTAATAAGTAGGTTTACTGTATAATGAAGACTGACATTAAATTTAAACTCATTTTCTTAACTTTAGTTTTTCTCTAAGTCCAACTCTTCAACATTCACAATATGTCAGATATCACTCAAATGGTCAAATATTTAAAGTCATGCTTTCCTAAGTTATGCCATTCACAATATCCCAACCTGACACCTCCAGCTGTTCAATAATTAGGAAGAAAAAAGGTACAACGAGAGGTTACTAGGAGTGAAAATTGGATGTCTTTTCTAAAATTTGAATATAGAAAATATTTTTTCAATTTAAAAATATACCTTTTCAGATAGGACGATGAAGATTCGTCAAAACAGAGGTTAAGAGCAGCAACAGTAAGTCACAAGAGCTTATTCAGGATATATACAAGGAAGTGTCAGAATTTCATGATACTTGTGAATTAAAAGGAAATCTTTCTACAAACTTTTTGTTGTTGTTGTTGTTAAGTGCCATTTAATAAAGTCTATATAGCGTAGTGGTTACGAATCGGGCTGCAAACCTTAAGGTCAGCGGTTCGAAACTACCAGCTGCTCCGCGGGAGAAAGATGAGGCTTTCTACTCCCGTAAAGATTTACACCCTCGGAAACCCTGTACAGGGTCGCTATGGGTCGGAACCGACTCGACGGCACTTAACAACAACAACAACATATAGATTTCCAAGGAGCAGTTAATAAGTTTGAACCACTGACCATACAATAAATAGTCCAGTGCTTATCCTACAGTGCAACTCCAGGACTCCACATATTCCTTTTGCTAATGATTTTTAAATATACAAAAGACTTAAAAGAATTACATAATAAAAAATAAAAGATTATCAGTTCTTCCTTCTCCTCCAGAAATAACTACTAGACTGCATTCCATATCAATTATTCCCATATGTGGCATGATGCTTTTATATTGTTGTTGTTGTTAAGTTCCATGGAGTTGGTCCCAACTCATAGTGACCCTGTACAAGGTTTCCGAGGCTGCAAATCTTTATGGGAACAGAAAGCCTCATCTTTTTCCCTCGGAATGGCTGGTAGTTTTGAACTGCCGACCTGGAGGTTAGCATCCCAATTTGTAATCACTATGTTACCAGAACTCCTTATGCTTTTATATAGATGTACATAATAATAGCATATATATACATACATATGTATACATAGAGACACACGTACACATATATACACACACATATATACGTGGACTTTGGGTGTGGTGTTGTAGGATAGACACATGATTGCAAGGTCAATTTGAACCACAAATTTGGTTTGAATCACAAGGTCAGCTGTACAGACTCACTAGTCACTCCTTGAAACCCTATAATGGGTCACTAAGAGTAGGAAGTGAGTTGAAGGCACTAATTATATATATAAAATGTTAGTACTGCTTTGCACATTTTGAATTAACATTTAAATACACCATAGTTATGCATCCTGCATATAGGTTTTGAATGCAATCCTGCTTGAGAGTTATCTCTAGTCATTTCAATACCTTTGTTGTTGTTAAGTACCATCAAGTCGGTTTCGACTCATAGTGTCCCTGTATAGAGTTTCTGAGGAGCACTTGGTATGCTTAAACCACCAATTTTGTGGTTAGCATTCCAGTGCTTAGCCTACAACTTATCCTACAGTGGTACACCAGAGCTCCATCAATAATTGTAAAGTCAGTTCTGACCCCTAGAGACCCTGTGTAGGGTTTCCGAGGAGCATCTGGTGAGCTTGAATTGCCGACCTTACGGTTCAAACGGCTTTGCAGTCTGGTGCATTAGCCCACAGTGCCACACCAGGACTCCAGTGTATTAATGGACTATAGTTTATCTTTCTTTATAGAAAGGTGTATTTGTTTTTCCATTTTTTTCTTCTATACATTACATTGTAAGCAACTTTCTTTCACATGTGTCCTTATGCATATATAGAAGAGTCCCATCTTCTAAGCAGAAATGCTGGGTCATGGATTTTGTGCTTCCTCAAATATGATGGATAACACCAACTTGTACTAATTTATTAGAATGGGTAAAAGTTTTGATGATTTACCCAGTCTTTCATGAAGTAAGTCTTTACTATTTTTTTAAAAAATATTTTTTCCCATTTTACATAATATTTTTGTAATCTGGCTATAATATTTTTATCTATAGAAATATTCACTATATTGGAATAAGTAATACATACTATATGCTCATTGCTAATCCATTACTGTATCCCAACCAATGGTGAATAATTGTAAAGATTTATGTGCAAAATCATAGTTAATGTGTCCTCTGTGATTGCTAGGTAGAATAAAATTCAATTATAAAATATGATTTGCTTCATTTATCTATCGTCTGTGCTGTGAATGATAGTGAAAGACAAGTACAACTGACATGAATAAGCTATGATTAAGAAATCACAAAGTATATATACAGAGGATTGAAAAACACCAGTGGACATGTTTCTACAATTGAGAGTTAAGTATTGCTGCCAACTAGTCCAATTCTCCAAATGATGTTTTAGTGTTTCAAAGGTACCAAGTACTGTACTAAACACAGGTTATAGAAAAAAGGCTTATTTTTCCTGCTGTTGTTATATGCCATTGAGTTGACTGACTCACAGCACAGCGGAACGAAACAGTGCTAGTCATGAGCTATCCTCACAACATTTATATTTGAGCTCCTTGTTACAGCCAGTGTCAATCCATGTTTTTGAGGATCTTCCTCTTTTTCACTGACCCTTACTTTACCAAGTAAAATGTCCTTCTCCATGCATGGGTCCTCCTGATAACATTCTGAAGCACACAATTTTTCTATGATAGAGATTATAGGATCATGTGGATACAGATATATATGGTGGTGGCTATGTGCCATGGAGTCGGAACCGACTCATAGCAACCTTGTACAGGGTTTCCGAGGCTGTAAATTTTTACGGGAGCAGAAAGCCTCATCTTTCTCCCTCGGAACAGCTGGTAGTTTCTAACTGGTGACCTTGCGGTTCACAGCCCGATTTGCAACCACTACGCTACCAGAGCTCCATATATACACAATTTTATTAGCATAGAAATGCTGTGATGTTTGACAAGTCTGTGGGAAAACATTAAACTCAGTGAGAGGGTTTGGTAAGGTAGGGAGGTGTTTTTTTTTGTTTTTTTTTGAAGAGATGATACATGAACTAAAATTTACAGTAAGAAATTCCACTGGAACTGTGCCCTAGGAATCCATGCAATATATGAATTGCTTTATTTTGGACATTTGTATGCAGACTCATTCCAGATCAGGGCTCCTACAAACACCCAAATCCTTAGTTCCTCAAGTTCCTTAGTCTTCTCCTTGGACTGAGGCTCTACAGTTAATATCAAATACTGTACATCCTGCATTCTTGGTGGCTGAACTCTGTTACCCTATATTCGGTCTCTAAATACAGGTCTATTAGTATATAATTAAATTGTTAATAGATAATGTAAGTTACTCTCTATTTTCTCATAGTTCAACACTCATTGCTCTATATGATTTCTCCTATGAGACTGGAGACCTGGAAACTATTTTTTCCAGACTGCCTGGCCATTGGGCTTCCAGACAGATTTTGCCAATTTGGGGCACTATTGGGAGATTAGAAGGCAATGAGAAAGGAGAATTCTTTTTATACTTCCTCCCTTTTGTTTCTGATAGAACTCTGACAGCAGCAGTAGGAGGAGGTGACTTGACTCAGTATGACTAAGGTAAGCTGCTGCCTCCAACAGCCCTGATGACAATTTCAACAGCAGGGTTACTGGTGCAGACTCTACTTTAGATGCTACTTCGCAGTAGTGATACATTACCCATAGAAACAGCAATAGTGCCTCTAACCGTTTAGTAGGTTAGTGGAGGAGAGGAAGCTGCATTCTGAAGTGGTGGAGCAACTCTTTTTTATTTTTTGCTCCTTCAGCACTTATTCCTTCTCCTGCTTTGCACTTTTACCCTTCATTGCTTGCAAAACTGGAGTTATTACACTGATATACACACTAAGATTGTAAAATGGAAATTCTATGGTGCCTGATTTCTGGATGTTCTTGCTGCTATATCCAGCTGGAAACCTGCCACGATAACTGACAATGGGGTACACAAGCATATCTGAGTTGAAGACAACTTATAAGCACTGCACCATGGATTCTGTATCTGTCTTGCCCATTTGTCCCCTAGCCCATTGCTCCAATCAGTCTCTTCTTGCTGTCAGGCACTGACTGTTGAGGCCTCATTCTGCCTTGCATTAGAGCTTTTACTCAGCAGGACATAAAATAGGCACGGAACCTATGCTTCAGAAATGGTTCTTCACTTCCCAGAGTCAAGAAGCACCAAAGAACTGTTCTATCCTTCATCCTCAAAATGCTTTACATTCTTATCAACAACAACAAAAATATAACCCATCATATAGTAACTAAAAGAACAACAATTGCTACTATTTACCATGGAGTGATTATTTGCAAAGCACAGTTGTTGCATTTGTTATTAAGTAGTGTTCAGTCAATTTAGACTCATAGTGACCCTGCATAGGGTTTTCAAGGAACAGCTGATGGATTTGAACTGCTGATCTTGTGGTTCACAGTCCAGTGATGATCCTATAACACCACACCAGGAGTCCACTAAGCACAATTGTTGTTATTAAGTGCTGTCGAGTCAGTTCTGACCCATAGTGACCCTGAATAAGGTTTCCGAGGCATGGTTGGTGAGCTTGAACTGCTGACTTTGCAGTTCAAATTAACTTGAAAGCCCAGCGCATTAACCCACAGTACCACATCAAGACTCCACTAAGCACAATACTAGGTACTCTATGTGCATTATCATTCTTAGGACAAGACTGGTAATGTAGGTGTTACTATCCTTGTTTTGTACAAGAGAAAATTTGGAAGTTGAGTCAGAGGCTCAATTATTTATACCCAAGGCAACACAGCTAGTAAATGACAGAGTGAGCATTCATATCAAATTGTTAATCTCCAAAGCCAAGACTTTCTCTACTCAGTTTTAGCAATAGGCAACATTCACTAAAGTAATCTATACAGCACTTTGAGGAACATGTTGTTTTAATTCACTGTATTTGTGTAAAGGCTGCTGTATGCACATAGGAGATTTTCCAATTACCTGTTGAAAGTTTCTACTATGGCTACATTTCAATACTTCTCAGCATTTCCAGAAGAAGAGGAGCAAGACTTGAGTAATAAATCATTTTAGTTAAAATAAAACACGATCAATTGTTTTTAAACAGTCACAAAACTGCTAAAAGCTACAGTAAAGGTTAAATGATTAGTGAAAATAAATCTGATGATTATCTGTGTATTTCAATGATTGATAGCTTCCTTCTGTCATATTTATTTAGATAATTCAACCACTCAATCATCACCTTAAGTTTCAAAGAGGAACTTTATATCAAAGAGGAAAAGAAAACCAGAAGCTCTAAAAAAGAAGGAATGAAACAGAATTAAATCATTCTCATGCAAACTCAGTTTTGCCAAATACATCTGTGATGAACCAACTCTACAATAAGACTTAAAAAATGGGTCACAGAGGCAAGAGCAGTTATACCAGGCAAAAGCAACTGCGTAAGAATATGGACAGAAAGCTCACCAAGCATGGAGACGAGACACTGACATTTGAGAAATAACAATAATAATGAGATATTCAGAGGTAGGATAGCTACATCGTATGAAGGCAGAAACCTGAAGAGCTTGAGAAAACAAAGAAAAACATATAAAAATTCTCATTTTGAAGAGGGAGCTAGGTGGTCACATGGTGACTAATAACAGGACTCTCAAAGAATTTCTTTCAGGATTAAATCTAATTGGCTCTGCTGAGCCTCATGTTCCATCAACAAAGAAATAATAAGGCTCAAAATCTGGTGAAAGTAGAACGTCATATACCCTGGAAGACAGCAAATTCAAAGAAAGTGAAATCAGCTGACTTTAAATATATAAGATTTTCCATGACTATAAGATAGAATGAGTAGAGAGAGAGTCTGACAATGAATAGAATTTGTACATCAAAGGAAAAAAAAAAAAACTAGAACCATCAGATCTAGCTTCCAAGATGAGTATTTTAGCTCCATTCCCTCACTCCAAATTGTGATACACAGAGAACGTCTTAAGGCTACTACATAGTAGTTGGTGGTTCGTTTTTGCGTGCTCCTGGGTTCAGACTCACAGCTACCCTGTATATGTCTGGGATTGTAAATCTTTACAGGAGCAAAAATCCTCATCTTTCTCCCATATGGTGGTGGTGGTTATGTGCCATGGAGTTGGTTCCGACTCATTGCGACCCTGTACAGGGTTTCCGAGGCTGTAAATCTATACCGGAGCAGAAAGCCTTATCTTTCTTCTGTGGAACAGCTGGTAGTTTTGAACTGCTGACCTTGCGGTTCGCAGCCCGATTCATAACCACTATGCTACCAGAGCTCCTTTCTCCCATATAGGAACTGGTGTTTTCAAACTTCTGAACTTTTTGCTTAGCAGCCTAGCTAGTATTCTACTACATTGCTCCTTAAGGATACTACATATTGCTGCGAAGAGCCTTTGAGTCAATTTTAACTCATAATGACCCTGTATAGGGTTTCCAAGGAGAGGCTGGTGAGTTTGAATCACCAACTTGGCAGTTCAAAACGACCTTGTAATCTAGTGCTTATCCTACAGCTTCCACCAGATGGATACCACATTATTGTTATTGTGCGCCTCTGAGTTGTTTCCAAACCATAGCCACCCTGTTTCTGAGGAGCAGATGGTGAGCTTGAACCACTGACCTTGCAGTTCAAACCAACTTTGCAGTACAGTGCATTAACCCTCAGTTACCCACTAGGACTCTGGATGCTACATAAGTGTCTACAAAGATCATGGGAAGTATAAAACACAACAGAAATATTTACTGAGGTAGGTAATTCAGTAGTAGGCAACTATATACCATAGTGATTCATACGATGTTGAGTTGTGCAGCCTGAGTTTTATACTGAGTCCAACTTCTCATTATCTACTCATATGTGACTTTGGACATGTTATTTAATCTCTTTACATGTCAGAGTCCCCCATCTATAAAATGAGAATAGGAAGTGTCTGGTAGAGTCATTGCAAGGATTAAAGTCCTTAGAGAAGAGTCTGCCATGTAATAAGTAATAACATGTTGTTGTTGTTTTCAAGTGTTATCTACTGGGTTCTAACTCATGGTGAACCTGTACAGGATTTCCAAGGAGCAGCTGGTAGGTTTGAATCAATGACCTCTCAGTTAGCAGCCCAGTGCTTATCCAACAGCACCACAAATTAGCATATTAGGATACTACATGGTGGTTGTAATAGAGTTAAAATGTGATATTATATTAGAAAACATAATTTAAATAATGATGACAATAATGATGACAATGACTAAACTGTAATTGAAATAAATGAAATAAATCTTCTTTAAAGGAGCTCTGGTAGTGTAGTGGTTATGAATCGGGCTGCAAATCTCAATACGGCAGTTCCAAACTACCAGCTGTTCTGTGGGAGAAAGATGAGTCTTTCTGCTCTCGTAAAGATTTACAGCCTCGGAAACCCTGTACAGGGTCGTTGCGAGTTGGAACCGACTCCACGGCACACAACAACAATGTTCTATAAGCCCTGGTAGCATAACAGATTATGAGTTGGTCTGCTAACCAAAAGGACAGTAGTTCGAAACTACCAGCTGCTTTAAGGGAGAAAGCTAAGGCTTTCTGCTCCTATAAAATTTTATAGCTTAGGAAACACTGCACAGGGTCATTATGAGTTGGGACAGATTCTACTGCAAGCAATCACCATGAACCATTGTTGCATAAAATAGTAGTACAAATGAAATTTTCCCATCTTCTTCCTGACTGTTACCAAGCTTGGGAATGCAATTGAGAACTTGTGTATAGGGGTCACTTTCATGCAATTTCACCAATAATCAGAAAGTCTCAAGATGCTATTTTAACTTCTGTGCTCAATTTTATTGGCTAATAGATTTACTTAGAACCATGGATACATAGAACAATGAGAAGATGATGGCCAAGGTATAGTCATGGCAAGGACAGGATTATATTCCTCTCCCCCTCCAACTATCTTTTTTTTTTTTTTAAGTTTTTATTATGAATTATGTGTTAGTTTACATGGGTGAACATTATCTTTACAGTCATCTTATGTTGTTTCATTGCAACGATCACAATCCCCTGCATGCATCATCAAACACACAAAGGGTACACACTACACGCCTGCTCCCTGGCTGCCAGCACACAAGCCCTCTCCCTCCCTGAGTTCAGAGTCTCCAGATGCTCCTTCTGTCCACCTCATCACCTCTGCCTCCATCTCTAGTGTCACTGCTGCTCAGGACAGGGTCTCCCATTTCTCTTTTCTCCTTTGATGGTTCCAGGGATCTCTGCTCCTAGACTGCAAAATCAGCCACTCCCCTCCTTTTGTTACCAAACATTTACATTTACCTTTCCAACACTCACTGTCAGATCTGATAGCAATCATTCCCTATTGAACCAAAGGAGTCCTTTCCCCCTCACCTTTTATCAACCACATCCAGACAGGTTGCAAACAATTCAGTGGAGGTTCTGTCTCTCTCTGTATCCTCTGGAGCTAGGTTCCCTATTGAAAGCTTGTAAGCCAGTCACTTCCTGCCTTTGTAGTCCCTCCATTTTGGGTAGCCAATGTCTAAGTCCCCCCTCCCTGTCGACACTGTGTACCAAGGGGATGGGAATAATCCTCACTGTAGAGATTTGTCTGCTCCTTTGTCATACTGCATCCACAAGCACAGGGCAAGTTCATCCACTTATAGTGAGTTACTCCTTTCCCTGCCCCCTCTTCTTTCTTCCTCTAGTCGTGTTCTGATGATCCAGCCATAGATACCAGGTCAAATGGGTACCATCTGCAAGTGTGGGTGTTCTTGTGCATCCCCCCTCACTTTATATCAGCTGGATGCTTCATACTCTGTTCTAGTCCTCTGGGGCCATGTTCCTGCCCCTGGGCACAGATGTCCCCAGGTCTTGTCATACTGCTGGTTAACCAGGTCTCAATCCAGGTTAACAGGAGTCTATTGAATGTGGTTGGACTAAGTTCACAACTTCATTGCTGATTTTTCCATACTTCCCCTTATCAGTGACCAACGTGGTCAGCAGCAGGACCATATGCCTGCTAGTGTATTCCATTTGAGTTTCAGTCTTGGAAGGGGGTTTTCCTTGAGGTCCAACTATCTTTTGAAGTGTTATAAAACCCATTGTGTAATTTATGAGTTTTACACATTTTTGCATCTCAATGGAAAGAACATTTAATATTCCTTTTGTACTTTTAATATTTAAGTAAATCTAGATAATCAAATTATAATTCATACTCAGTGAATAAGAATTCAGAAAAATCAGGCTATCTGAATCAACATTTTTTCTAGTATGCTCAGGGTCTACTAGCTATAGGCTAAATATTTGCATTCTGTTGGTTACAACTACCTTTTCCTAGTTCTCCATCAGCACCTAAAAACAAATACCTTATGGTCTGCTAAATGAGCTTCAAATAAGTTGATCTGAACAATCAACACAATTCTAAGAGCTGAATGTGCTTAAACTCTGAGTCAGTGCTATCAGTGAATGTGTTTAAATGCAAACAAAAATCCAGGCATACTCATACTGTGTTGACATACTGATTGTCAGAAATAGTTTCCCAAGGCTCAGCCTAATCTAAAATGTGTTGCTTGAGATTCTGAACCAGTATAAATCAAGCAGACAAAGTAGACTAAATGCAACAAAATAAACCACAATACATATTAAAATAAAAATGTAATTGCTATACTTTAAAAGCCAGCAATCCACTCAAAAAACCTTATAATACTGACAGTAGCTAAGACTTAGTTTTCTCTGAAAGTAGCCCACTTCTACAGAACCTACAAATAGCTGTAAAGTTTTATAAGTCTCTAAAGGTTTCCAGGCAACCAGGAACACTAGAAAAATATTCATGTCACAAGAGGAAAAAATAAGCAAGTATCTTGAATTTCTAAGAAGCACCAGTAAACTTCCTTGGGCTCTCCTGACTCTATCAGGAGAATTCTGTATATGTGAGATAGCACTTCCTGATTACATAATATTCAACTGTAGCCATGATAATCAGCATTCTGATGTTCACCATCATATCTCTCCATCTGTGTCTCTGTTTCTCTATATATAGTTATGTACTTTAAATGGATGTTGTAAATCATCACAACTCATTATGTATCACTTATTTAGATAGAAATTAATTTTTATTTAAACTCGTCTATGGTACAGGCATGAGGCTAACTGTTAGAATTACAAAGAAAAGCAAGCCCTCATCCTCTTATAGGGTATTACACATTCACATTAACAAATCAGACTTTAATTAGGTAATTGCATCACTGAAAACGTATTCAGTTATGAGATGTTACAAAAAGAAAACAAGTTCTTGTAAGCCAGAAAAGCCTTTCCAGAAAAGATAATATTAAAAATAATTCTTAAAGAATGAACTTCTTTAAGCAAAGGATTAATGTAGCAATTATTGGTGGAGGACCTTTAAAACTACAATTCTATATTTTCAATCAATTCCCTAACCAAGTGACATTTAAAAACTTCCCTTTACCTCCCACAGTAAGAAGTCTACTATTGAATCCATTATTTTGATAGGTATTAATCTCTTAAAATCTTTTAACAGTAATGTTAGCTAATCTCATTTAAGGTCATTTCATAATTAAAGTCAAGAAAAATAATTTTTTTAAAAACTGTATCTTTTCCACAGAATTAGTTCTGAAAAGCTTACCGATTTAAAGCAGTGCCTCTCAGAGTATGAGTTCCAGACCAGTAGCATCATTAACTGGAGTTTGTTAGAAATCTACTGAATTGTCGAGGCCCAGCAATCTGGGTCTCCATCCCTCCCTCCATGACGATGCTGATATACATTACAGTTTAAAAGCCATTGATTCAAAACATTATTTATTCCAGCATTAGCATGTTCATTTCTTGTATAAATTTCCTGGATATCTTCAGAGAAAAAGAAAACTGAAGTCTACATAAACTGATTTAATAATCACTCAAGGGCACTAATTCTATAATGAATTCAAACAAACCAATGATCATGAAAATGGCCCAAGAAAATGGCACAAGGCAGTGATTTTTCTTTCTTTCTTTTTCTATTATATGAGTTGGAGACAACTACATAGAAGCCAACTTCACAGTTGGAGATATTAAATGCCATCGAGTCTGTTCTAACTCACAGTGCTCCTGGAAAGGGTTTCCAAGTAGTACTTAGCGGGTTTGAACTACTGGCCTTGTAGTTAGCATGTTAGTGCTTATCCTACAGTGCCACTCCAGGACCTGAACTTCAGAGTAGCAAGCAACAGTTCTAATTTGAAGTAATCACAATTTTGTTGGCCTAAAATACATAATTGTCCATATTCATTTAAGATGTGTAAATTTGATATTAGTAGTTAATAATGAGAATCAAAAATGTATATTTAGGACAAATAAAATGAATTACTATGAAAAAGTATGTTAATTTTTCTTATTAGAATGCACATGCATATTAGATAGATTTATTTCCATTAAAATTATAATTACAGGTACTAACATTGAAAGGGACTCCTGATGTGACACTATAGAATCAGCACTGGACTGTGAACCACAAGGTTGCAGTTCAGACACACCAGCTGATCCTCAGAAACCCTATTCAGAGTTGCTATGACTCATTGGCACTTACCAACATTAACAGCATTAATAGGACACTAATTTTGTGTTAAATAATGTCCCAAAAAACTTTCCGTAGATTAACTTTCCTAACACACCTAATAGACTCCTGGATAGTACAAACTGTTAAGTGCTAGACTATTAGCTATGAATTGGCAGTTCAAACCCACCCAGAGGCATCTAGGAAGATATGCCTGGAATTTGCCTTCAAAAGGTCACAGCCATGAAACGCCTATGGAGCAGCTATGCTCTGTATGTGTAGAGTCATCATCAGTTCACATGGATAGTATAACAATGAACAGCAATCCTCCCCAAAGTCCTCATGATCTACGATTTCATAATCCCAATTAGCTTTTCTATGGGAACAATGCTTTGACCTTGAGTACTGAAAGCTTGGAATAAAGTCTGGATAATTTGGCTCTGGTGTCCATACGCCAAACCACCTCTTTATACTGAAGTTAATGCAAGGTATATTTTTAATAGTACTTGAAACTAATTGCCTATTTAATAGTCTAGTACCAGGACATAATTTATAGCATTATTAAATAATGTTACTGATTCTCAATGATTTTGTGGGCTCGTACATCACACCCACATTCACAGCCACACTCACACTTTATTTGAGCTTTGCCACTTAGTAGTTGTGTGAGCTTGGGCAAATCATCTCAGTGCTCTATGATTCTGTTTCTTCTTCTATTAAATAGGAGCAGAGTGGTTTCAAGGACTAAATTAGTGCATATATGTAAAATATTTAGAATACTGATTGGTAAATACTATGCTGCTATAATTGTTTAGTTGTTGCTGTTTGACATAAAAATCTAGAATAAATTATATAACTGATGTTCCTGCTATATTTTGTATATTTATGGTTCACACCAGTTTTTTGTACTCTTATTTCATTTGTTCCTTTATAATATTTGATCAGTTATTTCAATGCGCTAACTACTGTTACTCTTATCAACACATTCTTTTAATTTAATTTTATTTTATTTTTATACACACATAGCATTA
Source organism: Chrysochloris asiatica (assembly GCF_000296735.1). Taxonomy (NCBI): domain Eukaryota; kingdom Metazoa; phylum Chordata; class Mammalia; order Afrosoricida; family Chrysochloridae; genus Chrysochloris; species Chrysochloris asiatica. The sequence goes on from NW_006408626.1 coordinate 8,644,681, forward strand.
CTCAAAATAAGGAATTGTTCTCAAATTCTCATATCCTAGTATAACACATAAAGAGCTCTGGTAGCGTAGTGGTTACCAATCGGGCTGCGAACCTTAAGGTCAGCAGTTCGAAACTACCAGCCGCTCCGCAGGAGAAAGACGAGGCTTTCTACTCCCGTAAGGATTTACACCCTCGGAAATCCTGTACAGGGTCGCTATGGGTCGGAACTGACACGACGGCACTTAACAACAACAACATCGTAGTGGTTACGAATGGGGCTGCGAACGGTAAGGTCAGCAGTTCGAAACTCATCTTCCGCGGGAGAAAGATGAGGTGTTCTGCTCCCGTAAAGATTAACAGCCTCGGAAACCCTGTGCAGGGTTGTTATGAGTCGGAACCGACTCCACGGCACATAACAACAACAACAAGTATAACACATATTGATATTTATGATCAAAATGTTCAGAGCCTTTTCAGGGAACTCAAAGTATTTCAACTGCTGAACACTATTCGTAGTCATCTATTTATAGAACAAAAGCAAAACATAAAATAAAAAATGTTAATCACAGTGTTGGTGGTGGTGTTATTAAGTGCTGTAGAGTAGGTTCCAACTCATAGTGACCCTAAGTACAGTTTCCAAGGAGCAACTGGTGGATTTGAACTTCCAACCTTGTGTTTCACAATCCAGTGCTGATCCTACAACCTTAAACCAGTAGTCTGTTAAACATAGTAGTAGCCTTCAAAGAACTTTATTTGGTGACATGCCTAGCGCTGATGGAAAAAGACATTGTGGGTTTTAACATAGTCTAATTTGCAGAGCTTATGCATTTCATACCCCAAAATAATAAAATTCCTCAAACACAAATTATTACAAAATCATTTTACCCCAAATTATTTGCAATTCAATAAAATGTGCTTGTTGTTTTTTGTTGTTAAGTGCAGTTGAGTCAGCTCTGACACAGTGACCCTGTGTATGGTTTTCAAGAAAGACATTGTGAGCTTGAACCGTCGAAATGGCAGTTCAATTGACTTTACAGTCCAGCACATTAACTCACAGCACCACACCAGGACTCCAAGATGTGCTTATGTTAACTTTAAAATCATACTTTCAGAGTAACTACATTTTTCTCACAATTAATTTATGCATTTTTCAAATAATAATCAAATTGAAATAGGGCAGGAGTTTCTGCTTTCTACTCTACTCAACGTAAATATGTCCAGAATGAAAATAAAACAGAATCAATGCCCAGGTGCCTCTTAGAGAGAACATCACCCTGTATCGATTGTGATTTGAAGCATGGTGTTGTAGGATCAGCACTGGACTATGGACCACAAAGTCAGTAGTTCAAACCCACCAGCTGTTTCTTGGAAACCCTATAGAGGGTGGCTATGAGTTGGAATCAACTGAATGGCACTTAATAACAACAACAACAACACAACACAGGACTCTTGGTGTGGCACTGAAGGATAAATGCTGGACTGTTAACCACAAGTTTGGTAGTTTAAACCCACCAACTGTTTCTCGGAAACCCTATATGGGATTGTTACACAGTGTCACTTGATGGCACTTAACAACATACACCACAACACAAAAAGAGGTCTATTTGGTGCAATGGTTAAGCACTTGGCTGCTAACTGAAAGGTAAATGATTTCAACCCACCAGATGCTATGCTGGAGAAAGATGTGGCAGTCTGTTTCCATAAAGATTTATAGCCTTAGAAACCCTATGGGACAGTTCTACTCTGTTCTGGATGGTCCTTAGGAATCAGATGAAACTCAATGACAATGCATTTTGGTTTTAGCACAATACAACACAACTATTAAGGTATAAAAAATGCCAGTGTTCCCTACATGCACATATGACCACTGCAATTTTGACCCTAATCCTTGTACAAGATACAACTCCCTAAGAGTTTTAATCACTTAAAAAAAAATGTCTAGCCACCAACCCATATGTCTTTTGCCCTTCACAGTGGTAATTTTTAAGTGAAATATGTAAAGATGTGGCAAATGGTTATATCTTATGTCAAGTCACAACAATTACAAAACCTGAAAAATTTCTTTATCTACTGTTCTAGTTTTCTCTCTGTTTGCTACACTGCTGGCACCAAAGAGTAGAAAAAAATTGTGTGGAAAAATTCTTTATGACCAAGCCTTGACAAAAGTCAAAAATAAAAGAACATGTCAAAAAACATTTCATAGGCAACTTTAGGTGTAACAATAATTAAGTGCTTGGCTACATATCAAAAGTTTGGCAATTTGAACCCTCCTGTCAATCTATGGAAGACAAGACCTAGTAATCTGCTCCCATTAAGATTACAGCCCAGGAAACCCTCTGCCATACAGTGTTATGATGAGTCAAAATTGACAGCACACATAAACTTCTTGTTGTAAATTATGGGGTTAAGAAAATATGAAAGAAGCATGTGTACCAGAAAGAGATGACGCTTTTTGACAACAGTTTGGTTACTCAGATCAGTGTCTGCAGATGATATCCTGCTCAAAACCATTATTCAGAACAGAGGAAATAAGAGAAGACATCAAAAATTAAAGTCGGTTTTGAAATTTTCACAATTAATATTTGTTTTTCTCAGCCGTGAGGGCTTGAATTAGAATCATGGAACTGGAGGAACATTTGTATTTTAACTCCATTGTATTTGGATTAAAAAAAAAAAAAAAAAAAAAGTTGTTTTGTACTGAAATACCACATTCAGTGTGAGCCAGATCTAATAGCACTAGCTTGAAATTGATTGTTAAGCACCCCTACAGCCACTCCTTGGAAACACTATACAGGGTCACAATGGGTGGCAATTGATTCAAGGGCACTTACTAACACCAACAATCACTGTGAGGAAACCTCACCTACCTAAGTGGCAAGGTTAATGGACAGGCCAGAGGCCACTCTTCACTGATCTCCATTAGAAAGCCTTGGTCCCAGTTGCATTTCCCCCTTCCACCATTCTGATCAGCAGATCAGCTTATGCTAAACCCCAGATACCACCTTTTTTTTTGCTGAGAAGACAGCAATACAAAAACTGAGGCAAAAATATGAATTTTCTTCCTCTTAATGTTGAGTACCTGAACATTACGAAGAAATATAGTTGTCTAATAAAATTTCCAATCGGTTTACTTTTGCATTAATCTTTGATGATATATAGTTGAATCCAAGGACCAAGACCCATTAGGGTCAGGTGGATTACAACATCTAGGGATGCTTTCAGATAGAACAGAATTGCTAGATAGGGTTTTTAAGGCTGTAATGGCTTCATACGGTAAGCACTGGACTGCAAACCACAGGGCCCATGGTTCAAGACCACAAGTCAGTCCATGAGCTGAGGTTTATTATTCCTGCCAAGCTTTATAAGCTTCAGAAATCCTATATAGAGTTGCTAAGACTCAGAACTATATAGAGTTGCTATGAGTCAGAACTGACTAGATGGTACTTAGCAACAACTATAAATAAATCTAAAAGGAGCTCTGGTAGCCTAATGGTTACGAAACAGGCTGTGAACCGCAAGGTCAGCAGTTCGAAACTACCAGCTGCTCCACGAAAGAAAGATGAGGCTTTCTGCTCCTGTAAAGATTTACACCCTCGGAAACCCTGTACAGGGTTGCTATGGGTCGGAACCAACTTGACGGCACTTAACAACAACATATATATATATATATTTACTTTTTATTGTGATTTGGGTAAATGTTTATATGGCAAATTGGTTTCCTATTCAACAATTCCTCAATGTTTTGTTTTGTGACACTGATAGCAATCCCCGAAATGTAGCAGTTCTCTTCCCATTACTTCCCTATGTTTGTCTTTCAATTCCTCCTCCTTTCCTATCCATTCCTGCCTTCTGAAATTTCAAGAGTACAGTCTTTATAAAAGCAGACTGCAAAATCTTTCGCTCACAGAGAAGCTGGTGGGTTTGAACCCTTAATCTTTGGGTTAGCAGCAGGTCACTTGAACAACTGTACCACTGGGGCTCCTTATGTTGTTGTAGAAACAATGGTAAATAATAGGCCTGTGGTATATTGGCCAACCATTACCTCTTATGGACAGATCAGATAGAAGCAAGGAGGCTTCAAAAAGTTCATGGAAGAATTCCATAATCCTTTTAATTTCACTTTTCCAAGAACTTTTAAAGGCCCCTTTATGCAACTCTGAGAAAATAGATTTCTGGTATCTATTGCTAAACAAATAATCAGTATGTGAATCTCATTAAAGAGAAGCATGGATAAATGATTGCCTGGTCTCCTATCAAAAGTTTCTGATTGTGTAAAAGACTGATGGGAAAATGCATACATTCAGTCAAGAAATCCAGTTCCTTCATCCACCGGGTGATAAAAGATGGCAGTGATTGGCCTCCATATCTGGAAGAAATAAGCTGGGTTGATGAGACAGAGGATGCTAACTAAGGGCACCGAGATGGTTTTAGTGGGATGTTCTAATAGTGATCTCTTCACTTCTCAGGTGACTAGGATGTGCACAGCTGCCAGACTCCCTAACTCAGCTCCCTCTGGACGACACTAAATTTGGATCTGGGTCAGCAAATAGAAGCTACTGAGGAAGTCTTGGCACAGAATTGCGATGAATGGTGTCATGTTTTCTTTCAATCAGTACTAGTACTTTTATGCTAGTGGTAATCTATCTGTATGATAGAAGTAAAGTCAGAGAGGCCTGCTCATCCACAAATTCCTCTCTCTAAATAGATTTTAATTATGTTAATGGTAAATTAAAGGAGCCCTGGTAGCATATTGGCTGTTAACCTCAAGGTTGGCAGTTCAAAACAGCTGTTCTGCTAGAGAAAGATGAGGCTTTCTGCTCTTGTAAAGATTTGCAGCCTCGGAAACCCTGTGCAGGGTCACTATGAGTCGGAACCGACTCCACAGTACTTAACAACAACAACAACAATGGTAAATTAGAAATAAGGTCTGAAGAGCAAGATGACTACAGAGAAAGTCTTATGGTGAAATAGACATCATCGTTATTTTACAATTTGCAAGCACAAAGAATGCATGGTGATAGGGGTGAGGACAGGAATAATGGTGATGTTAGGGAAAGACTAAGGTATGAGAGAAAAACAGACAAGAAAGTTGGAGAAGCGGAGGGAGGCTTTGGACAAGACGTTTGTGCAGGGATATTGAAGAATGGTCCAGAGAAATAGTCTTTTCTCATTAGAAACAATTCAAGACAAAACCGAGGAGGAGAGCACTAGGAATGAACTTTGCTAGCTTTATAATTAAGTTTGGGCTGGGTTTTCTTTCCTGTAGTCCATCATCAAATATTTGAACAATTGCTATATTAGTTTCCTACTGCTACTGTCACAGTTACCACAAACATAGTTACTTCACACATAAGCAAAATAGATTCTCAAGGAAAGAAATAACAAATTGTCTTTAGAAGACTAAAATCACGGTGTGAACAGGGTTGCATTCCTTTTGGAGGCTCTAGGAGAGGCTTTGTTTCCTTGTCTAGTCCAGGTTCCAGGGGTCATCTGCATTCCTAGCCTCATGTTCCAGTCTTTTAATCTTCAAATCTAGAAGTGTAGGAAGTAAAACATTTTGATGTGTCTCTCTCTAACCTCTTCTTCCATCATCATAGGTCCTTCTCAAACTCTACAGTCTCCCTCTTTACCTTTAAAGGAGTTTTGTGATTACTCTGAATAACATATTTCAATTGATTTTCCTCCATCATATATGCCAATTCCTGTTTTCATGTCGTTAACATCTTTACAGGTTCTCAGACTCTTTGGGAAATCATTATTCTGTCTATCAGGATCATGTTGTAGTATATTCTTTGAGGATACTGTGTTAAGTTCAAACCTACCAAAGAGCTGATAATTAAAATATTTCATTCATGAGAGCACTTCTAGTTTCATAAAATTGTCAATCAAGCATATGCAAAAAAGTTTATCTTCTATTTAATAATCAGGAGGGACAAGTTCAGAGAGAAGAATATCATGTTTGGTAAAGTAGAGAGGGTCAACAAAAAAGAGAAATAGATGCCTAATGAGTTAGACACGGCAGTTGCAACAATGGGCTCAAACATAGGAAGGATTATGAAAATGACCCAGGGTAAGGGGCTGTTTCTCTTGTACACAATGTAGCTATGAGTTGGAACCAGCTAACTTAGCACCTAAAAACAACTATTTAGTAAATATATGGGTTTTTATTATCATATAACAACTAATTAATTTGTATTTGTCTCTCCTGGAGTGGCACTGTAGGATCAGCACTGGACTTCAAACCACAAGGTTAGTAGTTCAAACCCACCAGCTGCTCCTTAGAAACCCTGCACAGGGTTTCTCCTTAGAAACCCTGCACAACGGCACTTAACAACACAAATGCTTTTCTCTAGCAAGAAGTGTTTCATTAAAATGGAATGAAATTTAAGTTTACAACAAAACAAAACAAAAATTGGCATTTTGCAAGACAGCAGGGAATACAGTTACAGTTTTATGACCACAAAAGATATATTTACAATTATTTTACCCATGCAAATATAAAAATCATTCAGTATGAAATGCACAGATTCAAATACCAGTTCTTGATGAAAATTGGCTTTATAAAAATTGTCTTTTATATCATCAAAATAGAATGTTTTCTTTTCAAAACAATTTTCAGATGAAAAGCATATCATAATGTATATTTGCTAGCACATAAATAACTGCCTGAATACAAAAAGATGGCAAGCAAAGATAAAATTTGAAGATATGCTCCTCAAATAAAGCGATATTTATGATTCACTGCTACATCTAATTTTGTGCCTATATGCATCTCTTCCCCAGTATGACATCTGAATATTAAGATGATGATTCCTGTATGTTTGCAACATAATGTAGAATCCATTAGTATAGACTGAGTGAGCATATGAAAGAAATATTTCACTGGCTAAAAATCAAAAAAGATTATTAAGCTATTGAAACTGAAGTAGAAAAACAAAAACCAGATCAATCATTCTACATCACTTGTTTAATTGTTGAAACAGGAAGAAAGGCAGTGAGCATTCTGGATGAAAACGAACCAAGCAATAAAAAAACCCCACAAGGACACACAAATCAGAAGTACAGTGTGATATATATATAAACCAGAACTATGTGAAATTAGCTGATTTCCAGAACACAAAAAGAAACCAAATAACTTAAATGTTGTGAAATAAAAGGTAAAAAGTAAAATTGCCAAATAACAAAAGGACTCATGAAATACAGAGGAAAAAATCAAGACAAAGGTTATCTTCAAAGTAAGATGCAGCTATTGAGTAAACTGACAAAACTGCTTGCAGAATAAAAACAGGTTTTGTTTGTTTGTTTTGTTTTGTTTTAATGTTTTATTGTGAATT
>NW_006408626.1:8659574-8677885 GCF_000296735.1 Chrysochloris asiatica
GCCCCCTTTGTGAGATCCCACTGATAGCTTTCTTACACTTTCCAGAGTTCCTCATACTCCATGTGTGGGTGAGCTGCCCCTGGCCGATTTTTATTGGGGTCTCAAGCCAGGGCCAAGAGACTTGGGGTGGGAGGAAGTTGTATTGCCTCTGGCCCTACTGGGAGACGCCACTTTCTATACGGGCCAGCCCTGGCCCCGCCTTCTAACCTCTGCTGTCGCGGGAGTGACCTGCAGTCTCCGCAGGAAAGAGTCCCAAAATACTAGCTTTTCCTTATCCTTGTTAGTGCAGTTTCTCAAAAATGTGAGCCCAGGAGAGATTATGATTGTCCAAAAGCTGTGGGACTGGTATATGAACACCCGCTTTGTAAGATCCCACTGCTAGCTAGGAGTGAGGGCAGGGGCTTAGCTGCAGTGACAGTTGGGGGATGATGGGTGATGTTAAGAAGCCGCTTCAGCCTTTCTTACACTCTCCAGAGTTCCTCACAGTCCGTGTGTGGGTGAGCTGCACCTGGCGGATTTTTATTGGGGGTCTCAAGCCAGGGCAGGGAGACTTGGGGTAGGAGGAAGTTGTATTGCCTCTGGCCCTTCTGGGAGACGCCACTTTCTATACGGGCCAGCCCTTGCCCCACCTTCTAACATCTGCTGTCATGTGAGTGACCTGCAGTCTCTGCAGGAAAGAGTCCCAAAATACTGGCTTTTCTTTATCCTTGTTAGCGCGGTTTCTCAAAAATGTGAGCCCAGGAAAGATTATGATAGTCCAAAAGCCATGGGACTGGTCTATGAATGTTTCCTTTGCGAGATCCCACTCGTTTTTTCTGCCGGAGCAAGTCCCTACCTTTTCTTGCTGTCCTACCATACTGGAAATCCAAAACCAGGTTTTTAATTGTCAATGTGCTCCTCAGAAATCCTATGAATGGTCACTATGAATCAGAACTGATTCTCAATGACACTTAACAACAAATTGTCAATGAACTTAAATATAAATTGAAGAACTGGAAAAAATTCTGGCGACAAAATTTATATGACTCAAAAATAACAGACCAAATAATTGGGATAATCTTCTATTCCAGAAATAAATATGATAAATGTATTTATGAATGCTTATTTTTGAGAGAAGAAACGATTGTTTTGACTGTATACATTAACATGATACTGATGTTGATTAATAAAAAATTCAAGAGCTTATGCATAATAGAGGAGTACTTGTATGGCGATTAGGGTTAATGCAAAGGACTACAAAGCATCTTTGAACCCTAATGTTGGTGGTTGAAGATCACCAGCTATTTCTTGAAAACCTTATACAGGATTGCTGTGAGTTGGTACCGACTCGAGGGTACTTAACAACAACAACAACAATGCACAACCGAATGAAACACTGCCGGATACTGCGTCAAGCTCACAATCTTTGCTATATTTGAGCCCATTGCTTCTGTCACTGTGCCAATCCATCTCGCTGGTGGTCTTTCACTTTTTCTCTGACCCTTCCCTTTAATAAACATTATATGCTTCTCGAGGGACTGGGTCCTCCTGATAATATGTCCGAAGTATGAAAGACAAAGTTTGGCCATCCTGGTTTCCAAGGAGCATTCTGTCTGTACTTCCTCCAACACAGATTGGTTTGTTCAGTAAGTAGTCCATGGTATTTTTAATACTTTCCTCCAACATCATAGTATCAATTCTTCTGTGGTCTTCCTTATTTACTGTCCAACTTTCACATGTATGAGATTTTTATGATACCATGGTTTAGTCAGGTGTACTTTAGTCCTCAAACTGACATCTTTGCTCTTGAACACTTCAAAGAGGTCTTATGCCGCAGATTTGCCTAATGAAATATGTCATTTGATGTTTTTACTGCTGCTTACATGAGCATTGGTGGTTGATCTGAGAAAAATGAAGTCTTTGATAACTTCTATCTTTTTTCCACATATATGGATGTTGCTTTTTGGTCAGTGGTAAGGATTTTTAAAAATTATTATTAAATTGCAAACCACAGCGAAGGCTGTGGTCTTTGATCTTCATCAATAAGTATTTTAAGTCCTCTTCACTTTTAGCAAACAAAATTTTATCGTCTACATATTGCAGTTTGTTAATGAGTCTTCCTTCCATCCTGATTCCATGTTTTTCATCATGTAATCCAGTTTCTTGGATCATTTGCTCAGCATACAGATTGAATAAATATGGTGAAAGAATACAACTCTGGCATACACCTTCCCTGATTTTAAATCATTAGATGTTCCCTTGTTCTATTCAAACAACTGCCTCTTGGTCTCTATACAGGTTCCTCATGAGCACAATTAAGTGTTTTGGAATACTCATTCTTTGCAATGTTGACCATAGCTTGTCATGTTCCATCCACCATCCACATAATCAAAAGCCTTTGCATAGTCAAGAAGGCACAGGTAAACATCTTTCTGGTATTGTCTGCTTTTAGGCATGTGACATCAGCAATGATATCCCTCATTCCACAACCTCTTCTGAATACAACCTGAACCTCTAGAAGTTCACAGTCAACTTATGGTTTCAGTCGTTTTTCTATTATCTTGAGCAAAATTTTACTTACATGCAATGGTGGTGGTGGTGTTAGTGGTGTGCCTGGGCACAGTTCCATTTCAAAGTGACCTTGAATAGATTTCTGAGGCTGTAAATCTGTACAGGAACAGATAGCCTCAACTTTCTCCCATGGAAACACTAGTAGTTATTACTATTAGTTGTCATCAGTTAAATCTTTTTTAAACAGCTGATCTTGAGGTTTGCAACCTGACTTGCAACCATTATGCAACTAGAGCTCCTTGAATGCAACATTAAGGATAAATCAAGTTTTTTCTATAAGGACGGTATTTCATTAAATTGATTTGTATACATTGTTGTCTACTTATGAACTTTCCAGTGATGCAATGAAAAGTTTTTGTTGTGGCTAATATGTGCTATATCCAGTCAGTTCCAACTCACAGCAACCTTGTATAGGGTTTACCTGGAGATTCTGGTGGGTTCAAACTGTTGATCTTTCTGTTAGCAGACCAGTGCTTATTGCACAATGCCATACTAGGACTCCAATGAAAAATAGAAAGGGAAAAAAAAATGTACATTTTAAAAACAAAATTTAGTTAATATCCACTCCTGGGTTATATCTCAATTTTTAAACAAAATCACCAATGAAATATTGCCTGATTTTATGTAAAATCTTTTATTCTACTAATTTTTAATAGTTTAAAATACTTACAACTTTTATAAATCTAGTAAGTATATAACTGAACCTAAAAAATAAGCTTAATTATTTTCATCTTTGTTCTATTTTATTATACTTAAGAAAATTTCTTTTTATTACCTACATCAGCAATATAATTATTTTATTTTTTTTTTTTATGAAATACTGGAATCCTAGTGTGGCAGTGTAGGATAAGCACTGGACTATTAAACACAAGATTGACAGTCCAAACCCACCAGCCACTCTTTGGAAACCCTATATAGGGTAGCTATGACAATCTAGTAATAATAATAAAGATGATAAATATCTGTTATATGGATTGGTCAATAATCTGAAGCACAGAATAAATTAGTCATGCAAGGTGTCTGCAATATATAAGTGTTTCTGTATAATATTTTTATGTGGGATTAAGAGTATGTTACCCCAATTTATAAATTACATCTATCTGAATTTTTTGTAAGATGTCATATAAAGATAACTGAAATTAGAGTTATATAATAATATACCAAATAAATTAATATATATTTCAAACTTGATGGTGAGAGGTGGCAAAAAAATTTAAATGATAAATTATCCTCAGAAGTAGAATTTATTTGACAACTCTGCTCTTATGTTATTGACAGCCATTCTCAGGTGAAACAAAATATTTTAAAACATTAGAATTAAAGTAACATTTTTTTTTAATTCAGAAAATAAAACCATAGAAACCCAATTTAATACACTTGTCAATTGCCTACCTTATAAAACACACAGTGCCAAGAAGTGGGATGGCAGAAAGATGAATATAACTTGATAATCGAAGCAATTGTAACTGGAATTCTTAAATGCAATGAAGAAAAGGAAAGCTAAACAAACCAAAAGGGAAAAGAGAGATGGAAGTGTTATCACTGATTTCCTTTCTAAACTACTGTTGTTTGTTGTCATCAGGTAAACCAGCCCTCTACTCACTGCAACACCAAGCACAACAGAAGAAAATACTGTTGGGTCCTACTTATCCCTATCAGAAATCAAACAGGTTTCACACAGAAAAAAATAATTCTACCATTGAAACACCAATGCTCATTTTACTATTGTAAATAAATCAATATATGATCCTGAAGATTTAAACCATATATAACAAGTATAATTTGTTAGATGAAAAAAGGTGAACAAGATATAAATCTATTTTCCCTCAAATAGATTCATTGAAATATGAAGTCAATGTGGCATGGCTATATTGCAATGTTGTTGATAAAAGTCCTGTTGAGTCAGTTCCGACTCATAGTACCCAGTATAGGCTTCCCGACAAGCTACTAGTGAGTTTGAACCACCAACTTTGAAGTTCAAATGGACTTTGTGAGGGTTTGCAAGGAGCAGCTGGTAAGCTTGAACCACCGACCTTGCAGTTCAAACAACTTTCTAGTCTAACATATTAGGTCACAGTGCCACACCATGACTAGCATACTGAAAAACTGGACTTTGGCTCTTTTGCTTCAGTGGAAACATACACAAGAAAACTGTATCATCAGATAATCCTCAATTCTCATTTCATCCATTAGTTTTAGTCTTCTCAGATTTCAAGGATTGTATATATTAGTAATGTAATTGAACAATTTAATAGTTTTACCCTACGTTCTGGATTTTTTGAAATGGCAATAGGAAATGCAAACAACCTAAATAAAATTATTTGTGAAGCTCTAATGTCTCTTTATCATAGTATTTATCAATCCTTGGGTTCCTGATGTGGCACTATCAGCTAAACACTGGACTGTGAACCACAAGGTTGGTGGTTCAAACCTACAAGATATTTCTGGGAAATACTGTATAGTTTCTATGGGTTGGAACTGAAGCAACATAATCACACTCTTCAATGGCAGTCATTACAAGCATACTGAGATTTTACTGAATATAAAATTTTATATCCTTAAGTAAGAATCCTTCATGGTACAATGGTTAAAGCATTCTACTGCTAACTGAAAGGTCAGCATTGGAACCTACCAGCTACTCTGAGTGAGACAGATGAGGCAATCTGCTTCCATAAAAGAAATGCAACCTTAGAAACCCTGTGTCCTTTGGTCACTGAATCAGAATAGACTTAACAGCAGTAGAATATAGTGATTTGGGTACTATTTATTGCACGTAACAACAACAGCAATCCTTATATAGGAGTTCTGGTGCTGTGCTATAGGATAAGCACTGGACCACAAGGTCTTTTTGAATCACAAGGTCAGTGATTCAAACTCACCAGCTGTTCCTTAGAAACCTTATACAGGGTAGCTATGAGTCAGAAGTGACTTGACGACACTTAACAACAAAAATACCCTAATATAAATTTTGGAGTCCTGGTGTGGTGCTGTAGGATAAAGCACCGGGACACAACTACAGACTAAATTCAAGATTGGCAGTTCAAATTCACCAGCTGCTCCTTGAAACCTATACAAGGTCGCCGTGAGTCAGAACTGACTTAATGGCACTTGACAACAACAACACCCTTATATAGACTTTGAAGTTCAAGTATTGCATTGTAGAATAAAGCACTGGACCACAAGACCAGTTTGATCACAAGGTCGGCAGTTCAAGCCAAGAAGCTCCTCAGAAACCCTATACAGGGTCACTCACTATGGGTCAGACCTGACTCAATGGCACTTAATAACAAACAACATATAGACTTTATACTGTATTATAAACATGTACAAATGAACACGTTTTAATGGTAACATCACATTTCACTATATACAGCCAACATAATTTATTTAATTCCATCCCTATTATAGGACATTTATTCTGAGTCTCGCTTTTCTCTATTTAAAATAACATTCCAGTGAACGTCTTTGTCTATGAATACCCATGTAATTCCCCGGTAATTCCCATGGAATAAATTTATAGAATAGTAAGATTAGAATTTAAGGTTATAGATTACATACTAGGGAAGTGACAAATAAGATATTAACAGCATCTTTCATCTCTCTTCTATGCAAATAATCTAAAAACATACACATATTACACTATACCAATTTATTTTATCTTTAAACTTTTCAAAAGAAATCATTCTTGCAAGTCACCTATTTGTTTTCCTGTGCTGAAGTAGAAATACAGAAAATAGTATGCTTTCATAATGGTTGTTCTATAGTTCCTTTTTCCTGGTTAAAGAGAAAAAGGGAAATGTAGTTTGGGATTGGTAAAATTATTTCAAGTATATTGTATAACAGAAATAGCATACCAATCATTTAATAAAAAGAGAGCTCAAAATTATCAATAAAAGAGGTTTATCAGAATAATTTTATTAAATTAAACCTAACAAGGTTGTAAAAAGTTGAACGTAAGGGAATAAAATGTCTGGAACTCACTCATTTCAAGAAAAAGTTCTTTAAAATTCTTAACTAGAGAGTTGAAATAAAGTTAAATCGTGTAAACCATCCCCTGCAACTGCAAGTTATATCGGGAAGTTAACAAATATGTGTCTCCAGGTATCTATTCCTATGCAACATGTAACAAATCAAAGCAATAGCCCTCATCCAATTAAATAGTTATCATCAAAGTCTGGTTGAACCTATATAATAATATACTCTTGTATATTTCCAAACTGGCAGTACATAAAGTGACAAGGGATACATCACAGACAGAATTCATAAAGCAATAAAGAAAAGTAAAAATGAAAAAAGGAGAAAACCTAAAACCCAGAATTGAATGATAAGGAACACCCTTAAACAATGAGAACATTACATTAAACTAAAAGCAATAAAAGGTTTCACCCATGTTTCAGGAACCCTATAAAATCATTAAGTATGACACTATCATCAGTATCAGCAATAACACATATGACTCAAGTTTATAGTTATGTAATCTTATTTGTTTCTTATAACTACCCTATTAGCTATGCAGTCATGAATGTCAAAGGCTGTTCCACAGATAAAAGCAAGTTTCACAGAAGATAAACTACTTGTCCATGGTGATAAGTATGAAGTAGCAGAACCAGGACACTAATCAAGCTATCCTAACTCCAGAAAAATTCTACACCTCTAGCAGTATTTTCCAAATACTCAAAAAGAAAAATAGAGGAACAAATATGACAAAAGCTATTAGTAAATTGGTGGCAACAATGTCATAAAGTTCATCCCTCTAGTTTTCTTGTTGTTGGTAAGTGCTGTTGAGTTGTTCTGACACATAGCACCCTTGTATAGGGTTTTTGAAGAGCCAATGGTGAATTTGAACCATCAACCTTGTAGTTCAAACTGACTGTATGGTCCAGTGCATGATCCCACAGTACCATACCAGTAGCTCTATTGCAAATTAGTGAGACTTGACAAACTATGCTAATAGAATTGTTTATTCATGTGGGAAACACTGAAAGTGAATTCTTGCCTCACACCACACACATAGACACACACATACACAGTCCAGGCTTAAACAAAACAAAACACTGATTTATGGAAAACAATTCTTTAAAACTTTTTTGAGGGGGGTGGGGAATGATGAGAGTAACTCCATCCCTTTATGAAACAATTCTGTACACATGGTGTTGCCATAAATCAGGATAAACTCAATGGCAACCAATAACTGTACCAATGTATTGGAAATGAAAAGCAAAGTTAGAAACAGGAAGAAAATATGTGCCATAAGTTGGGTGGTAAAAGTTAAGCACACTGAGAATGGGATCTGTTAAGACAAACAAAACCAAAAATTCTTATCTGGTTATTTCAGTCCCTCTGGGACTTTCATGAATGAATTTTTGAAATTTTTCTTTTCATATATAATGTGGTATTTTCAGATTTTATAGTATTAAAATGATTTACCTGAACAATATTTTCAATAGTAAAACTAAAGACAAAACTCAAAAGACCAAACTATTTGCCCTTATGTCAATTTCAACTCAATGGCAATTCCATTTATTACAGAATACAAGTCTGTTCCAGAGAAGAACTGCATTTCATAAGATTTTCAATGACTGTGATCTTTTAAAAGTAGATTGCTGGTCCTTTCTTCAGAGGAACCACTGAGTGATTTCAAAGCTTCAACATTTAGGTTACTAGTCAAGATAACTATCTGAGCCACCCAGGGACTCCTAAACTGAAGGCATTGCCCGCTATGTCACATATATTGTTCAGGAAATAAAACTGTATATAAAGCATTTTATAAAAGAAAGCTCTTGAAAATTTATTTTGCTTACTTTTCAGAAAAATGCTCTACAGTTAAATATGTATCATTTCTACTGTCAGAAAAGGATCAATGTAATCTACTTAATGTATGCAGTCTTGGTACAGCTGTTAAGATAATATACTGGACCACAAAGTTGGTTTGAACCACAGGGTCAGGGGTTCAAACCCACCTGCCACTGCTTGGAAACTCTAGACAGGGTGGTTATCATTAGGAATCAACTCAAAGCCACTTAATAACAACAGTAACATAATATACACATAAAACTTTATAAACATTATAAATACGGACTAACTTTGGACTCTAAAAACACTGATGTTATTTCCTTAAAATAAACTCAGTTCTGTATTATCTTTAAATATATTTTTTATTATTTTGGAACTGTCATAAACAATTTTATGAATTCCTATAAAAATTACAAATGTAATTTACTTGCCTAAGGAGCCAGAATGCTCCTTAGAAGCCAAGATGGCCAGACTTTGTCTCATACTTTGAACATGTTATTAGGAGAGTCCAGAACCTGGGGAAGGACATCATGTTTGGTAAAGTTGAGGGCCTGTGAAAAAGAGGAAGACTCCAATGATATGGACTGGTACAGTGGCAGAAACAGTAGGCTCAAGGGCAGTAATGATTATGAGGTTGTCAATGCACAGGGGAGTGTACCAAAGAATGAAGAGATTTGTCCTGGAAGAAGTAGAACTAGAAGTAAGCATGGCAGCACATCATCTCACATATCTGAACATGTTGCAAAAGGACCAGCACCTGGAGAACACTTTCATACTTGGTAAAGCAGAGTGTCAGCAAAAAAGAAGATCCTCAACATAACGGATTGATAGTGGCTGCCACAACTGGCCTAAACATAACAGTGATTGTGAAGATGGTACAGGGCTTCATGGCAGGGCTTCACACTATTTCAAAATGGTTCAATCATGGTGAATAGAATACACATGTTACACAGCAATGAAATATCAGTGCATGGGATTTTGACTCAAGTAGGGATTAGGCAGAAGTGCCCTGCTCAAGCATGTTGGCCAATCCACATTTAAAGTGGTGTAGTCTGTTATATATTTGAGCAGAACATTGTTTCCTTTTTTCTACTCAGGTCAAAATCACATACACAAGAGGGCTGCTGGCTACGCAATACATATGCTCCATTGGTCATAACTGAACCATTTCAAATTGGTTCAAAGTCCTTCTTGATGATACCTAACAACAATAGTTAAAGGAAAAGAGGATTGTTGTTGTTGTTGTGTGTCGGTAAGTGTTCTAACTCATAGCGACCATGTGTAGGATTTCCAAGGAGCAGCTGGTGAGCTTTAATCACTGACCTTGCAGTTCAAACTGACCTTGTGGTCCAGTGTTTATCCTACAGTGCCACACCAGGACTCCATATATACATATATGTATTATAGAATTTTTCCTGCGAAATGAAAAAGAGGATTACTGGGAAATTTTTTTCTTGCATGACTTTATTACCTGTTTTCTTTAATGCATACATCTATTTTGTTAATTAAATATAAATAAAAAAGGGATTTTTAACAATGTCTCAGAACTAGATTTAATGCTAGCTAGCACACTTAATTAGATACAAAAATGCCACTGCATGTAATAAGATATAAAATCTTTTTTAACCTCCTATATGATTCTGTATATGTGCTATCTTTATGAACTTCAATAAAGTTAGAGATTCTGGCACAATACCAAGAATGGAACCTACTTCACATTCAAAATTCTGCATCATTGAGAATAAAATTTGCACACTATCCTTGAGAACAATTGGTTTTTGATCTTTACTGTGTCTGTTAATGGATCATTGATTCTCCTTCCCCAGTGTGTAAACAACTGCCCCTCTGGTACCCACACAAGGTTTGTATAAATCAAAAAGTGCAATGAATCACATACACACACAAAATAACTATATAGGGCTACAAGGATCCAGATAAATAGATTAAAAAACAAGGACCTAGATACATGGATTAAGAAACAAATGTTTACAATCACAATATAAAACAAAAGACTACCATTAAGTCCATTCTGACTCATCATGTCCTTATAAAGGGTTTCTGAAGCTGCAAA
This sequence comes from Chrysochloris asiatica, assembly GCF_000296735.1. Taxonomy (NCBI): domain Eukaryota; kingdom Metazoa; phylum Chordata; class Mammalia; order Afrosoricida; family Chrysochloridae; genus Chrysochloris; species Chrysochloris asiatica. The sequence continues at coordinate 8,669,989 of NW_006408626.1, forward strand.
TCTTTATGGTATCAGAATGCTTCCTTTATATCCTGAGGATCGGCTGGTAGGTGTGAACTGGCAACCTTTAGGTTAGCAGCCCAGTACTTATCCTACAGTCATAATATGTTTGCCCCCCCCCTTTTTTTTCAATATTTTATGAAAAATATCAACTCCATTGGCAAACAACTTTGCAACTCTTCACTTAAATGTCTCAGAACAATGTGATATTCATCATTTGAAAAGAGTGTAGTTGTTCTTCATTAATTTATATAATCTAGAGGCAGGAGAAGGATAATATGCTTGGTAAGATGGAGGATCGGAGAAAAAAAGGAAGACCCCCCAACAAGATGGAATGGCCAAGTGGCATAATCAAGGGATTCAAATGTGGCAACAGTAGTGAGGTTGGCCCAGAATAGGACATTGTTTCGTTCTGCTGTGCATAGGGCCACTAAGAGTCTGTGCTGACTTGATGGCACCTAACAACAAGAGGCAGAAAGAACACACATAGTCATTCTGAGCTTTTCATCTGCATCATGAATAAAGTTTCATAAATGAAAAAATCATCATTAAAAAAAAATCACTCAAGTCTACTCTGCTATAGTCTCTAGTCATGCTACATTTCATACATAACTTAAGCATAATACAAAGACTCACCAATCTCTTGAACTAAATACACACCAATTCACTACAGATACATGTCAGAAACAACATATATCATGATGAACAAACCACAGAGATTATTTATAGTATTATCTCCTTTCTGAAACCTAAGACCAGAAAGAAGTGGTCAGGTACATGCTGGATAATTTTATCTAGGCTTTCTTCATATGACAACTCCATTTGCTGACTTGAAGACCCAGATCTTATACTTTCATATGATCAGAAAATGTTCCAAAAGATATCTGATTTAAAATATTTAATTATCATATAAATTTGTCTGTAGAAAGAAAATAAAACAAATAATCAAACAAACAAATTAATGTGAGCAAAAATTCCAAGGCATATCTCTCGTATACCTTCACTTTGACAAAGCTTCTTTTGAAAAATGAAATCAAATCAGGCTCTTTGAACATCCTGGAATAGTAACTTTCCTCTTGAGTGCTGGCTCCTGGGAAGAATCACTTAGAGAGTTTGCAAACAGTATGAGGATGTAGTGCAACTTTTGGCTCATATTATACACTCAAGAGGCACAAATAATTTAAATGAGCTCTGTATGAGAAAGAGAGGCAATCAGTCAGAAATGAAGAAAATAGAATCTTATGGCATTTCTTCAGAAACGTGGCAAAAGAAGCTTTCCTTTACTATCCAGTAAACCCAAAATATGATCTCAACCAACAATTTTCATTCTTTATTATACCTAGTCAGACATGTCAACTCAGCATAGTAGAAAAATTTCCACTATACAGGAGCAGGGAGAGAGGGCAAAATCATTATGGATACAGAATATAAACTCATAGGAAAAAGGAAGGTCAGGGTACATAATTTGAGAGGCAGGCAATATAATGTAATGCCTAGTCAACAAGTAGAGGAAAAAAATATATATATAATCTCTTCCCTGAGACTCGATTTATAATCTGGTTGAGCAGTACGAATCTAGAATTAACTTAAGACCTCCAACAATAATAATAGCCACCCAAAGTCTGAGTGTACCACTGTGGGTTAATGCACCAGACTGCAAAGCCATTTGAAATGCAAGGTTGGCAATTCAAGCTTACCAGCTACTCCTCGAAAACCCTACACAATGTTGCTATGGGTCAGAATCAACTCGATGGCACATTACAAGAACAACAAAGTCTGAGTATGACACTATAGGATGAGTACTGGACTGCTAAATTCAAGGTCAGTGGTTCAAACCCACCAGCTGTTCCTTAGAAAACGTATACAGGGTTTCTATGAGTCAGACCAGCTTGAAAAATAACCAGGATAAATTCTAAATGCCATAAGTATGATATTATAGAAGACAGAAGAATATCTGTGAAGAGAATCATAGCTGGAAAATTCTAAAAATGTTAGCCACCAATTGTCTGACAATTTGTCATACTGTGGTGAATTGAGTTTTGCTGTGATTCTGGAAGCTATGCCAGCAGTATTTTAAATACCAGTAGGATCACCTATGGTGGACAAGTTTCAGCAGCACTTACAGACTAAGACAGGTTAGAAAGAAGAAGAGGTGGGCTACTTCTAAAAGGTAAGTCACTGAAAACTAGATGAATAGCAGTAGAGCATTCTCTGATATGGTCCCAGAAGACGAGGCCCTATGGTTGCAAGGCACTTAAAAAGCTGCCTCCTCAAAGTAGAGCTGACCTCAATGACATGGATGGAACATTTTCCCTCTGTTGATAGGCACAACTCAAGGAAAAAGAAAGCTGTGTACATTCATTAATAATCGGAATGTAGAGTATACAAAATATGAATCTAGGAAAACTGGAAGCCATCAAAAATGAAATGGAATGCATAAAGATTGATATCACTCAGGAACTGAAATGGACTGGTAATGGACATTTTAAATCAAACAATTATATTGTTTTCCAGGCAGGAAATAACAAATTGAATATAACATTAATTGTCAAAAAGAGCATTTAAAGATCTATCTTGAAGTACAATGCTATCTGAGATAGGATAATGTCCATATGCCTACAAGGAAGAACAGCTATTACTACTATTTTTCAAATTTACACACCCACCAGTAGGGCCAATGGTGAAAAATTGAAGAATTCTACCAGCTTCTTCAGTCTGATACAGATAAAACATTCAGTCAAGATGTACTGATAATTACTGGTGATTGAAATGCAAAAGTTGAAAACAAAGAGGAAGTATCACTAGCTGGAAAATATGGCTTTGGTGATAGAAATGATGCTGAAGATAGCATTATAGAAATTTACAAGGCCAGTGATATATTCATTGCAAATATCTTTTTTCAACAACATACACAATGACTACACACGTGAATCTCAGCAGATAAAATATACAGGAATCAAACTGAGTCTATCTATGGGAAGGTCAATATCAGCAGCCAGGGACAGACTGTGGAACAAACCATCAATTGTTCACACACAAGTTCAGGCTGAAACTGAAGAAAATTTTAAAAAGCTACACGAGAGTCAACATATGACTATGAATATGTCCCACCTGAATTTAGAGACCATCTCAAGAACATATTTGATATATTAGACACTAATGACTGAAGACTAGAAGAATTGTGGTAGACATCAAGAACATAAAGTAAAATATCACTAAAATGACAAGAGAGAGAAAAAAAGACAAAAATGGATGTCAAAAAAGACTGAAAATTGTGCTTGAATGTAGAGAAACTAAAATGACAGGAATCATAAGGAAATGAAAGAGCTGAACCTAAAAATTTCAAAGAGCAGCTCAAGATGACAAAATCAAGCATTATAATGAAACAAACACCTGGAATTAGAAAACCAAAAGGGAAGAACACTTTCAGCATTTCTCAAGCTGAAAAAACTTAAGAAAAAATCCAAGCCTCAGCTTGCAATATTAAAGGATTCTATGGACAAAAGCCACCACTCATTTGTCATTTTGTTGTGCTGTGATGGCTGGTATGTTGCCAAGACACTGTAGGCTTTACCACCAGTATTTTAAATATCATCAGGGTCATCCATGGTGGACAGATTTTAGCGGAGCTTCCACACTAAGACAAATTAGGGAAAAGGAGAGGCTGTGAATATGATCAGTGAATATGATCAGATATAGTATCAAAAGATGAAAACATTATGAATAGCAGTAGAACATTAACAAACATAGTTCTGGAAGAAGAGTCCCTCAGGTTGGAAGACACTCAAAATACAACTGCGCAAGAGTTGTCTCCTTAAAGTAGAGTTGACCATGATGAAGCAAATGGAGTAAAGCTTTTGGGACCTTCCTTTGCTGATAATGAGAACAACTCAAGATATGGAGAAACATCAGTAAGCATCCATTAATAATCAGTATGGAGAATGTACAAAGTATGCATACCTAGGAAAATTGGTTGTTGTTGTTGTTAAGTGCCATCGAGTCGGTTCCGACCCATAGCGACCCTGTACAGGGTTTCCAAGGGTGTAAATCCTTACGGGAGTAGAAAGCCTCATCTTTCTCCCGCGGAGCGGCTGGTAGTTTCGAACCGCTGACCTTAAGGTTCACAGCCTGATTCGTAACCACTACGCTACCAGAGCTCCTTTTAGGAAAATTGGTAGTTGTCAAAAATTAAATGGGAAACATAAAGATCAGTGTCTTAGGCATTAGTGAGCTGAAATGGATTGGTTTTGGCTTCTTCAAATCTAAAAATCATATGATTTACTATGCTAAAAACAACAAATTTAAGAGGAATGGCATTGCATTCATCATAAAAAAAGAACGTGAAGATTATTCTTGAAGTATAATGATTTCTGTAGTAGGATAATATCTATAAGCGGAAGACCAGTCAAAGCCACTATTGTTCAAATTTACTCACCAACCACTAAAATCAGTGATTATGAAATAGGAGAATTCTACCAAATTCTTCAGACTGAAATTGATCAAACATATAACCAAGATGTATGATAATTACTGGTGACTAGAATATGAAGAATGGAAATTAAGAGGAAGGATCAGAAGTTCGAAATATGATCTTGGTGAGGGAAATGATACTGGAGATCCTATGACAGAATAGTTCAAGACCAATGGCTTATTCATCACAAATATCTTTCTTAGGTGGAATATACAGGAATCAAATTGACTGTATCTCTGAGAAGTGACAGTGGAAAAGCTCCATACCATCACCCAAAACAATGTCAAAGGCTGTCTGTATAACAGATAATCAAATGCTTATATGCAACTTCAGAGTAAAGCTGAAGAAAATTAAAACAATTCCAAGACAGCCAACAAATGACTTTGCCCATACCCCACCTGAATTTAGAGAACATTTCAAGAACATATGTAATTCACTAGACACTGATGAAGAAAAGTTGTGCGATGACATCAAGATCATTGTACAAGAAGAAGACAAAAGGTCATTTAAAAGACAGGAAGAGAGAATACAAAATAAAGTGGATGTCAGAAGATACTCTGAAACTTGGTCTCCAGCATAGATGCTAAAGCTAATGGAAGAAATGAAGAAAAAAAGCTGAACAGAAAATTTCAAAGGGCAACTTGAGAAGACAAAGCATTATAATGAAATTTGCAAAGACCTGGAGTTAGAAAACCAAAAGGGAAGAACATGCTAAGCATTACTCAAGTTGAAAGAACTGCAGAAAAAACACAAGCCCCAATTTTATGGGCAAATTATTGAATGATGTAGAAAGCATCAAAAGAAAATGGAAATATATACAGAGTCACTGTACTAAGAGGAAATAATCAATGTTCAACCATTTTAAGTGGTAGCATATGATCAAGAACCCATGGTACTCAAGGAAAAATTCCAAGCTACACTGAAAGCATATGAGAAAAATAAGGTCCAGAAATTGATAGAACGCAAATTGAAATGTTTCCACAAACTGATGCTGCACTGATGGCTGTCAATCATTTATGCCAGGAAATTTGGAAGACAGGTACCTGGTGAACTAATTGAAAGATATCTTTATTTGTACCCCAAACAAAGGAAGATACTCAATGGAACATGGAAGTTATTGAAAAAATCATGAATATCACCTTCAAGAAAATTTTTGCGGAAGATAATTTAAAAACGATTGTAGGAGCACATTCAAAGAGAGCTACAAGAAATTCAAGCTGGATTCAGAAGAAGATGTATAATGAGGAATATCATTACTGATGTCAGATGTATTTATGCCTGAAAGCAGAGAAAACCAGAAAAATGTTTATCTGTGCTTTATTAACTACACAGAGCTATTCAACTCTGTGGATCATAAGAAACTATTGATAACACTGTGAAGAATGAATATTCCAAAACACTGAATTGTTTTCATGAGGAACCTGTACATAAACCATGAGACAGTCATTAGAATAGTGCAAGGGGACACTGAATAGTTTAAAATCAAGAAAGGTGTGCATCAGAGTTTCATCCTTTCATCATACTTATTCAATCTATACACTAAGTAAATAATCTGAGAAGTTGAATTGTAAGAAGAATGTGGCACCAGGACAGAAGAAGACTTCATAACATCCTTTGAAATGCAGATAACACAACCTTGCTTGCTGAAATTGAAGAGGACTTGAAATACTGATGAAAATCAAGCAGTGCATCCTTTAAATTAGATTGCACCTCTATACAAAGAAATAAAAAATCCCCACAACTGGACTAATATATGACAACATGATAAAGGTAGAAAAGCTTGAAGTTGTCAAAAATACTTCATTTTACTTGAATCCACAATCAATGATCTTGGAAGCAGCAGACAAGAAAGCAAACAACATTTTGCATTAGGTAAATCTACTTCAAAGACCCCTTCAAAGTGTTACAGAACAAAGATGTGACTTCAAGTATAAGGTGCCTATGATCAAAGCTATGATATTTTCAATTGCCTCATATTTTTATGAAACTTGGACAATGAGTAAGAAAGCCACAGAAGAATCAGTGCGTTTAACGTATGGTGTTGGGGAGAATTTTGAAAGTACCAAAGGCTTCCAGAAGAACAAGTAAACCTGACTTGGAAGAAATACAGCTAGAATGTTTCTTTGAAGCTATTAAGAAAAATCTTTGTCTCTTGTACTCAGAAGTTGTCAGGAAGGTCCATTCCTAGAAAAGGACATCATGCTAAATAACATGGAGGACCAGCTTAAAAGAGAAAGACCCTAAGGAGGTGGACTGACACAGTGGGAGCAACAATGGGCTCAAATTTAACAACAGCTGTGAGGATGGTGAAATACTGGGCCCTGTTTCAATCCGTAGTGCTTGTAGTTACTATGAGTTGGAACTGACTTAATGGCATATAACAACTACAAAAATTTTACCAGAGGGATTACAATCATTGAGACAAGATGAAGTGTATGAGCTATTGAATGTACAATTAGTAACCTGCCCTGCAAACCTTCATTCAGTTCACAATACTTTTTTTTTTAATTACCAACAGTTAAAATTCTTGCAAGTATGCTGCAAATTGGTTTAATTGTTAAATATGTAATGCCACCATGTATACGACACATCAAAATGATTCCAATAATTGATTCATAGTCACAGAATATAAAGGCACTAATTTCCCCTTTTCTCATTCTGTTGTTAAGTGCTAATTGATAGTGATCCTCTAATTGGTTTCTGACTAGAGTACTGGTATGGTGCTGTAGGATAAGCTCTGAACCAGTAACAATAAGGTTAGAGGTTCAAATCCACCAGTTGCTCCTTAGAACCCTATATAATGTCACTATGAATCAGAACCAACTCAACAGCACTTAACAGCAGCATAGAGTTACAAGACCAGAAAGTCTCATCTTACTCATTCTATTGATCCATAATACATGATGAGAATATTAAAATATAAAATTAGTGCTCAACACTTGCTATAGATGTCTAGGCAAGCCAAAAACTAAAAAGTAATGGTCTTATGATAAACATACATTTGCTCTTGTCTATCATTAGTCTGGAGTTCCAGAGAGGAGCAAACTATTAATGCTTACCAAAAGTATGAAGTTTGAATCCACCCAAAGGCACTTTGGAAGAAAGACTTGGTAAACTACTTCTAAAAAACCAGCTAGTGAAAATGTTGTATTCTAACACCCATGGTGTCACTATGAGGTATAATCAACTGGATGGCAACTGGAAAATGATTATGCAGTATCCAAACACCATTCTTTTAGTATAAAGAGTTGATTTTTAAGTGAGTGAGTGTTGACGGAAAACAGGTCACACCACTACACCTGAAGCTAAGAAGCCAGGTAACTGGTCTCGTCCCTGGTATGTAGAATACATTTACATGGGCCAGACACAGACTAAACCAATCAAATCTGGGAATTAGAGTCTTCAAGACGTGAGAAAACAAGATAA
>NW_006408626.1:8677985-8685446 GCF_000296735.1 Chrysochloris asiatica
CTTTCTACTCCCGTAAAGATTTACACCCTCGGAAACCCTGTACAGGGTCGCTATGGGTCGGAACCGACTCGACGGCACTTAACAACAACAATTATGGCACTGCACTGAGATGTTTGCATCATTTGCTGGCACTCCTAGCAATATAATTGCTTGAGTACTTTCAGTATGTATGTGTTTGTGACCTCCTTTTAACTCTTTGCCTAGAATTTCTGTTGTTATTGTGGTTCAAGACCCATCTTTCAAAACCAATTTTTCATTATTGAAACTAATTTGGTGAATTACTTAATTTATGTCCAATAACTTATATTTTTGCTTAATACGTCCAGTAACTGCTATTTTTGCTTATGTTAGAATTCATTCCTGTTGAATTCAACCAAGAACCCGGACCATCTCTAAGTCTCCTTCATGCCATGGGAAATACACACAAGCAAACTTATTACAGCAGAAATGATCATAGACAATATGAACCTTAATTGTAGTTGTGATATGATTGAAGTGCTGAGCTTTTACGTCTATTATTTTGAAAAAAAATGGTTGCGTATTTTGTATTCTTTACTAATTTAATAAGCAATGTATCAAAATAGTAGATACAATATAGAATTGGTTTAAGATTTAGCCTCTAGGGTAAGCACTAGAGGGCAAGGTCTGTTTGAACCACAAGGTTGGAGGTTCAAACTCAACAGTCACTTCTAAGAAACCCTATGTTGTTGTTGTTAAGTGCCGTCGAGTCAGTTACGACCCATAGCGACCATGAACAGGGTTTCCAAGGCTGTAAATCTTTACGGGAGCAGAAAGCCTCATCTTTCTCCCGCGGAGCAGCTGGTAGTTTCAAACTGCTCACCTTGTGGTTAGCAGCCTGATTCGTAACTACTACACTACCAGAGCTCCTTCAGAAACCCTATACAGGGTGGCTGAGTCAGAACTAACTTCATGGTATTAACAACAATAAAAGCAAATTTAGTTTTTTTTTTTTTTTTTTCCTTTTTATCTGGGTAGTGCATATGGTTAAGTGTATTGCTATTTATTGAAGTTGGTGGTTACAGTGTCTCCAGAGACACCTCAGAAGAAAGACCTGACAATATACTTCCAAAAAATCAGTCCTTAAAAACCATGCAGAACACAGCTCTACTCTGGCAAACGTGGAGTCATATATGAGTTGAAATTGATTCCACAGTACTACATTAAAGGAAATTTAAACAAAAAAACATAATTCAAAATTGGTAGCTAAAATCAAACCACTCACTATATTATAAAATCTGCCACTTTATTAATTTAATGGCCTTTGTGAATGTAAACAATATTTTAATTTAACAAAAACTAAACACAAATTTTGCTACATCCTCTACTGCTTTAATAATCTCAAGAAATTAAGCACATATTGCCACTAACTTGTGGTTTCAAATGTACCCACAGAAACTAAAGAATTTTCTTTTGGGCATAGCTTTGAAGTTGTTATAAAGAGCTTGACAAATCACTAGTGTTACACCAAATGCACTGTATAAATGACCCTATAAGTGACAGAGATGTTAGAAAGATCTCAAATTTATTTCACTTCCTATGAAAATCTCATCAAGGCTAAATTGAAAGATGTGTAATAAAATATTTATATTTATATACATACATACATGTACACACAAATATATATGCACATACATTATTCCTTCTTAAAATAGGTTAAAATTTAGTTAAAATTTAAAGTTGTATCATTGGCATTTTTATAGGCCTACACACTCCTGGTGTAGCACTGTAGGATCATGACTGCATACCATAAGGGCAGTAGTTCAAACCCACTAGTTCTGCTGAAACCCTATACAGGGTCCCTATGAGTTTGAACTGACTCAATGGCACTTAACAACAACACACACACAAGTCTTAAAGCAGCTACTTTTTGTTGCAGATATGCTTTTAAAGGAGTCCTGGTGCAGCACTGTAGGATAGGTACTGGACTGCTGGTCACAGTGTTGGTAGTTCAAACCACCAGCCACTCCTCAGAAACCCTATGCAAGATTGCAACGAGCCAGAACTGTCTTAAAAACACTTAACAAGAACAATGGATCCTTTGGAGTCCTGGTATGGAACTATACAATAAGCACTAGACTGTTAACCCCAAGGTCAGTGGTTCAAAGCCACTAGTGACTCCTTAGATTCTCTATGCTGTGTCATTGTGAGTTGGAATTGACTGATGGCACTTAACAACATGTTTTTATAACTTTTGTATCTTCAATACCAATCAAACATTTTTTTTAAGCTCTTACAGATACAAATAGGTGGTTTTTCATTGTTAACAGCTAATTGCATATTTACAAAGAAAATTAAGAATATGTTCATCTAAAATATTCCAGTCATTTTCTTTATTACGTTGATGATTTTAGTTTGAATTTATGTAATAATATACATTTCCCTTAACCTGTAAGTTTTATTTTCAAAACACAAGTTTTTAATCATTAACATATCTATCACATACTCACTTTAGTTAGCTTGTGTTTCAAAAGTAAAATATTTTAGCTGTAAAATTCTGATAAATTTATTATCTATTTTCATTTTATCAATGAGCATATGGTATTTTTTTCTGGGATAAGATGACTGGACATTAGAAATTACAATGGTGCCAAATACATTTAATTTTATTCACATTTTCTAACCATTTCATGATCTTTATTTTTCCCAAATGACAAATGACTAAAACAGTGGGTTACGGGGTATTTAAGATGATTCAGGTTTTAGTACAAATGTTTACTAACAAGGAAAGTGAATTTGTTGTTCTTGAGAGGGGTCATTAAGTCAACTTAAATTCTCGCTCCATTTCGAAAGACAACTCCTCAAAAAGCAGAACACTTTCTCTTCAGAAAGTACTTTTTATGTCTGTTTGTTTCACAAAGGGGAAATATAAGCTCCTTCTATTGTTTCTTGGTTTTTGTTGGCTTTTGCCATTTGTGTATTAGGTTATACTTCCAATTTCCTTATTTCAGAAAAAGTGGATTTTGATGAATTTATATATATATATGTATAGCATATTCACAATTTGGGATGGAATAGATTTCTTGTTAGTCAACTGTAGTCCTGTGACTATTATCTGCCATCTGGAATTGCATCAAATTACATCCACACCAAAGGAGAGAAATTGAGATATAAGATAACCTTCAAGTCAAACATGAAGTGATTACATTCAATCTTAGAATCCCAGTTAATGGCATGACGCCCAGTTCTTCATTTTCAGCTAGCTTACTATGGACAGATAAATATGAAAAGTGACAGCAATCAGATTATATGACATAATTGTATCAGTAACGTTGGAAAAAAGATGTCCAGGTTAAGTTAATGGCTTTCTAATCTTTATAAACTCTAAAGAGTTGTTTGTTTTTTCACACTCATAGAAACTCTATTTGGAGTTTAGGATTTCTGGCACTTTACATCAATAACAATGTGTCAACTTATTTATAAATATTACCTTAAATTAACTTTAATAATATTATAATAGTAGAAATATTTTTATCGTAGCAACATGACTGGAAGGTTTCATTCTTTTCCTTTTACAAGTAATAAGACTGAAGTTTAGAGAACTGAATGTAAGGACTTAGGACAATATTTGAGCCCAGATTTAACTCAAAACTCCAACCTTTTACAACTACCCACTCCTGCTTTCTACATTTGATGCTGCATTTTAATCTATGCGCAGATCTTTTATCATCATAGTGCTAGAACTCACCATCGTGAATTTATCAAGTGAATTAGGACATAGGCATTCCCAAAGCTAATATAAGTCAATTTACTTTTAGGATTTTAGTTAAGAATTACTTTAATGACATTTTTAACTCAGTAGATCCTTAAAATGATGAACACATGTAAGCAGTATGTAACAGGTCAGTTAATTTGAAATATATATATATATATTTAACTTTGAACTTAACAGTTCTAGATGTCTCCCCTGCTTTTTTGTAGGTCATCTGTACCCAGCTTCATTGTTGTGAAGTGCTTTAATGGTGTTTCAAACTCAAGCAATCCTGTATAGAGTTTCTGAGGATCGGCTGGTGAGTTTCAACCGACATTGTGTTTAGCAGTCCAGTGCTCATCCATACCAGGACTCCGTACCCAACTAGGTATAGATTTATGATATTTTTGTTAGGTGCTGAGTCAGTTCTGACTCATAGCAACTCTATGCATGACAGAACGAATACTGCCCAGTCCTATGCCATCCTCACAATTGGTGTTTGAGCCCATTGTTGCTGTCACTGTTTCAACCTATCTCTTTGGGGGTCTTCCTTTTTATCACTCATCCTCCACTTTACCAAATATGATGTCCTTCTCCAGGGACTGGTTCCTTCTGACAACATGTTCAAAGTATGAGAGACGAAGTATTAACATCCTTGCTTCTAAAGAGCACTCTGGCTGTATATCTTCCAAGACAGATTTGCTTCTTCTTCTGGTAGCCCATGTTACTTCCAATATCCTTTGTCAACACCTTAACTCAAGTGTATCAATTCTTTTATGGTCTTCATTATTCATTATCCAGTTTCCACATGCATAGAAGGCTATTGAAAATACCAAGGCTTGGGTCAGGTGCATCTTAGTTCTCAAAGGGACATTTCTGTTCTTGAACACGTTACACAGGTCGTTTGAAGCAAATTTGTTTAATGTAATACATCACTGGGTTTCCTAACTGCTGCTTCCATGTGTAATAAGGAGGATCCAAGCAAAATGCTATCTTTCACAAAAAAAATGAAAAGAACAAAAGAAAACAAACTCACTGGCAGATAGTTGATTCGAACTTATAGCGATGCTATATAGGGTTCTAAGGCGATACATTTTTATGGGAGTAGAAAGTTTCCTTTTACTCCCTTGGAGTGGTGGGTGGATTTGAACTGCCAATTACTCAACTACCAGTCCAGTGCTTATCCTACAGGGTTCCACACAAAGGAAATTCTAAAATTGTTAATCCTAGGTTAGAACTAGATGGCCAGAACTTTGGAAGGATATACAATCTGTTACTTATTCTGCTGCAGACTAAATAACTTAATAAAAGATAAGATTCAGCAGGATAATCAATATCTCATCAGGATGTGACATTTTTAAATGACACAAGAATATAGGAGACATCAAACAATGTATAACACCCAACTCTAGAGCCTCTTCTTTTGTTCTTTTGTTATATCTTTCAAAACCAGTGAGGAGTGTGATTGCAACATTGTGTTCAAATAAAAAAAACGTGTAGTAAATAATAAGCATAATTAATCATTGATCACATTATATGTTATTCAATATACATTCATCACATAATTCATCTTCAAATAATCAATTTCACCCATGCAGGAAATTGTTAAAATTATTTTCACTGAGGTACTAGAACTATTTATCTAAAGATTTATCTGGGAATAAAGAATATGGAGTGCAGGATGCATCGAGAGGATTATGGTGTCATTTTAAATCTACGATTCATCTTACTATTTTACTCAGGTGTTGAAGTAGTGTCAAAATGCTGAAGAGTAAATACTTCTGACAGTCAATTAAATCTAAAAACAAGAACCCTTCATCCAATAACAGTCTCAAAGGGTCATTTACTCACTTACTTTATCTTCCTGAATTTGGACAGGTTTGAATTTAATCCACTCAGTTGTTGTTAGGTGCTGTCAAGTCGGTTCTAACTCATGGAGACACAGTGGACAACAGAGCTAAACTCTGCCCAGTCCTGTGCCACCACCCTCAACATTGTTGCGCTGTTTGAACTCATTGTTGCAGTCACTAGTTCAATCCATTTCACTGAGTGTCTTCCTCTGTTTTGTTGATCCTCTACCTTACTAAGCATGAAGCTATTCTCCAGAGATTGGTCCCTCCTGATAAAATGTCCAAAGTAAGTGAAATGAAAACTCGTCATCCTTAGCTCTATGTAACATGTTGGCGGTCCCTCCTCCAGGACAGATTTCCTTGTTCTTCTGGAAGTCTGTGATATATTCAATATTCTTAACCACCATCATTCCAACACATAATTTTTCAATCTTCTTTATTTATTATCTAATTTTCACATACATATGAGGTAACTGAAGATATTATGGCTTGGGTTAGATTCACCTTAGTTCTTAAAGTGCCTTATTTACTTTTGAGTATTTTAATAACTTATTTTGTGGAAGATATGTCCAATGCAATATATAATTTGATCTCTTGACTGCTGCTTTCATGGACATTGACTACAAAATCAACTCAGTAGCAATGGGTTTAATCTACTATTTTATTAATAATCACCTAAGTAAAAGATTCTAGAATTTTTCAGTAATATATACGATTTGTCAATATTTTATCAAATTTTAATGAGCGATTTTCATTTTCTCCTAATTTGCATTATTTTCACTTTCTCTTAGTATATATCTTTTTGTTTTGCTTTCAGTTAATGCTTTAACTGCATCTCTTAAATAAGTAATCCTCAAATTTGGATGCAAATAATTTTAAGACCTTTTTAGGAAAATATCAATGTCTATGTTCTACCCTCAAAGATTCTGATTCAGTTGCTGGAAAGTAATACCCCATGTATCTGTATTTGTAAAAGCTTCTTGGATTGGTATAATGGACAGTCATTGCTGAAAAACATTACCTTAGATTTTTACATGCAAAGCTCATAAATACCTAGAGAAATATCAACGCATTAAAACATTAATATTCAGAATAATCATGCATAGCACAGCTATATTCAAAACACAGTTTAAAATAGAAAGAGAGATTAAAACCAAACCAACTGACAAACACCAAACTGCTAGACACTTACAGTACCATTGGCGATCTTCCAATATAAAAATTGCCATTAATCTTACTCTTCCCTTCCCTTTATTAGTAAGAGTTTCTTAACCTAATTTGCTGCAGTCAAGGCCTTACAGCTTTTGTTTTCTGGCCAGTCATTCTTGTCATTGTGTATTTTAGAGTAGTAGATATTAGAGTTCAGAGAATCAGGTTTATAAAGGATATATATATATATATAAAGTGTTAATGGGTAACTACTGAAACTGTTGGCAAAAAACAGACTCTTAACAGCCAGAGCAACACCTCACTTCTTCAGTTGTACTCTATTCCCTGAGGCATTTTGGAAAACTATTGATGCTCAGAATCTTCTGATTTGGAGATCTTAGGCAAAGAGAGCAAAATTACCTTATATTTTAAAACCTCTCCAGGTGTTATGAGATGCAGTCAGAGATGGGAACCACAGACTCTGATGTTTGAAAAACCGTGAAAGTCATGCATCTAGTCAATTTGTAATATGGTAACAAAGCCCTCATTTCACACACCTTAAACTACTAGTTCTGGTATGTTTTCCCTTTATATTTACCCCAAGATCATCAGAGTTCATCACTTTTAACTTATTCTAACTTTGTGTATATATATGGTGGTGGTGATGTTCCATGGAATCAGTTCCAACTCTAGTGACCCTGTACAGGGTATATATAAACAGAACTACAGAATATATATAAAACAGAGCCACAG
>NW_006408626.1:8686091-8694152 GCF_000296735.1 Chrysochloris asiatica
TATATATATAGCAAACATAATGAAAAATACAAATTTCCTTCCCTTTCTTTTAAACACCCAGATGCATAGCTTTATATTTTGAATTTGTGATACTTATAATAATAAAAGCAAATACTCACACATTCTTATTATTCAGTATTGTATACCAGGACTGTTCTAGCCTCTTTTGTATATTAAATCATTTAATCTTAATAACAATCTCAATGCAAAGGTAGTATTTTAGCTCCATTTTATAGATAAGGGAAGAGACATAAAGAAGTTGTATAAATTCCTCTAGGTCACATGCAAGTTGTTGTTATTAAGTGCCGTCAAATTGATTGCTACCCATAGCGACCCTGTATAGAGTTTCCAAGGAGCAGCTGGTGAGCTTGAACCACCAACCTTGTAGTTCAAACAACAGTGCCACACATGGAAGTAGATGGCCTTAAATTTACAACAGGGAGCCCTTTGTCCACACCAAAACAACAAAAAGAAAACAATTGTATACATGTTAGGCACAAATATGAAAAATTCCTTAGAAAGATAAATTACTTTGAAGACTTCTTCAGAAAAAGGAGTCATTTTGAGTAAGCTTCTGGTAACTTACCTCTTGAGAACTGGCATAAATTGGATGGGTAGCTTCATTAGCTGGGGAAAGATAGGAGATATAAAAGATACGAGAATACAAAAATCCTCACACTTTTAAGGAAAGTCCACTTGATCTATAATATCTCCAGAAGTGGTTGTAAAATTATAATCAATCAATGACAAGTCAATTCAGTGAACAGCTGCAGAAAGTTAAGCCCTTTGAAAGCTAGCCCATCAACAGTAACAATATAGGGAAAAGGTTCTAAGGTCTCGATTAACCGGCTCCTAAGTCTGTAAACCACATGCCAATGAGATCTAAATGGAAGACATTTACCTAACTCAGCAAGACTGCACCTGACTATCCTAGCTCTCCTTTACTTAAGCAGTAAATTTACTTTTCTGATTTCAGATACTTAGAAGTGATAGCCTCCTTCAATGCCAACATCCAAACAAGAACAGCCAAATTTACTACTTATGAGTCAATTCTGATTCATAGTGACCTTTAGGACAAGTTAGTACTGTCCTAAAGGGTCTCCATGGCACCCTTTACAGAAGCAGATTGTCACGTCTTTCTCCCACAGAACGACTGGTGGGTTCAAACCACAGACCTTTGGTTACCATCTCATCACCAGGACTCCTTCTTCCATCAGCATTGTTATTGGTAAGTGTCATCAAGTTAATATCAACTCACAACAACCCTGTACAGAATTTCAGAGGAGCAACTAGTAGGTTTGAACTGTTGACCTTGTAGTTAGTCATCCAGTGATTTTGTGCTCTTATCTTAAATATTTAGAATTAAAACATACCTGAGTTCTACCAGGCTTTCAGTGATGATAGTTCTGGGTTTATGACGTAGGGTAAGTTACGAACACTGCTGACCCAGTGCACTTGCTGCAGATAGATATACTTGTATAAAGTTCAAGGGAACAGAGGAAAGCTACAGACAAAGAGCTGCACCAACACAGACTCAAACCTAGGACAACCTCTGCTGAAGTGACACTGAGGAGGTGCAATTCTTCTTTCATAGAACCAGGAGAACTTTAAATAGTCCTATGTGTGAAAGACTCATTGCTGCAGTGAACATCATTCCTCAGGATGGTGTCCCAGTATTTAACAGTGATACTACATGGTACTGAACACCAATATCATCTGGTTACGAGGCAGAGGAGGCTCTCATTTCTTTCTGCATTTCACTGGAAAGCAAGAGACTCAATGGCAAACCAGTTGCTGTAGAGTCTATTCCAACTCATACTGATCCTGCATGGCAAAGGAGAAGCTCCCCATAGACTGTGTAAATTTTCAAGGTTGTAATCTTTATGAAATCAAACTACTATAGCTGTCTCCTGTAAAGTGACTGTTCAAATCGCCAATCTTTTGGATACCAATTGAATGCTTAACCGAAGAGCAGCCACATCTCCTTCGAAAAAGCTAAACATCTCTTGATTCAACTTATGAATTTCCAAGGTTTGTGCAATCAAGCTAAAGAAGGAAGTGGTGTACTTTCTGTTATTTAAGGCATGCGAGTTTTTAAATAATAAACTAGAAATGCATATATTTACCCCTGAGGCTTGTAATAAGGTTTATGCTTGTGGATATATTACCTTTATTTTACAGTATTGCCACCTATTTGCCATTTTACCATATTGTAGTGCCTTGCTTGCTGCTGTGATACTGGAAGCCATGCCACTGTTATTTCAAATACCAACAGGGCCACCCATTGTAGACAGGTCTCAGTTAACTTAAAAGTGCCTCCTTTATTCTAAGGGATTCTGCACAGTTGGTTCCCACATGCATATAACTATTGTTTCTGTGGATAAGAAGTTACCTTTAGTGATTTGAAGGCAATTTTCTGGCACAGGAAGCCCTACTTTAAAAAAAAAAAGTTCATTTTATGCCACTTCACTTTTACAAAAGACCTATATTAGTACCTATTTTCCCTAACCAAAACAAATCAAAAGTGATTTTCACAAATAAAAGGCAAAAAGTTAAGCTACTGTTCAGTGTTTGTTTTGCAGCAAGCCATTAAAAGCAGTTTGTACTGAGTAGAAAAAGTGGCACTGTTCAGTTAGTTACTACCCTGAAATACTTAGCATCTCAGCATCAAGTGCCATACCTCCAAAATGTGTCTGTAAACACTACATGTTATTTCTATTTTAGGTTTTGTCTGTTGTTTGGTGTGATTTGATCATTTATTTTTTATGCTTCTAGTTCCCATATAAATTAATAACTGTTTTCTTTCCTTAACACATTTTAGTTTATGAAAGGTTTCATAGGAGCACTCTTCTTTCAGACAGATAGCAGGAGAAAACTGTACCTTTTCCATTAGAAGAAGAAAAATAACAACACTAAAAAGCACAGTTTCATCCCTTTTGAGATATCTCACTGGACCAGCAAGACTGAATGAAAATTAATGATAAGCATAACGATTCATGAGGAAGGAAGATCTGGCAGCCTAATTCTGGAAACTAGTGAAGGAAACTTTATGCATCACAAGAGAACATTGACTCACTTGCTTCTTATACTATCATTATTGTTGTTGTCATTAAGTTACATCCTGTTAGTTCTGACTCATAGTGACCCTGTATAGCTGGTGGGTTTGAACTGCTGACCTTGTGGTAACAGTCCATCACTTATCCTGTATCAAGTGTCACATTACATAGGGTCAATTGCTGCAGAAAGACATTCAGGCTACTGGAGACCCTTGGTGAGATGACTAGTACAACAGGCACAAAGATGAATTCAAACATTCTGACAATTAAGGAAATGGTGCAGAACAGAGGAAATGAGTTGGGACTGACTCAGTGTCAAGAATTTCTCTCTCATTCTCTATTTCAAAATAAAATATCATAACTCCTATCCTGGAATTTTTTTAATGTTTTATTGTGAATTAGTGATAGTTTACATGGAAGAACATTAGTTTTACATTCATCCTATCATATATTGTTTCATTGCCATGGTTACATTCCCCTCCATGCATCATCAACCAACCAAACGGTATACCCTACAAGCCTGCCCCCCAGTCATCAGCACACAGCCCCTCTCCCTCTCTGGGTCTAAAGTCCCCAGCCGTTCCATCTCTCCACATCATCTCTGCCTCCATCTCAGGCATCACTGCTTCTCTGGGTAGGGTCCCGCTCTCAGCTGTTGTCCGTTGATGGTCCTAGGGATCTCCGGTCCTAGACTGAAAAGTTAATCACTCCCCTCCTTGCTACAAAACGTCTACCCTTACATTTCCAACCTTCACAATCAGTCCTGATAACAATTATTCACTATCATATCACAAGAGACTTATCCTCATTTCCTTTCATCAGCCCCACCTAGACAGATTGGATACTACTCAGTTCTCCTGGAATTTTTGCGAAAAACATTTTTTTTTCTACAATAAACCCTGCTTTGGAATATATATATATTAGGACTTTATATAACTTAACAATGATTGAGCATTCATATTATTTTTCTAGTCATGAGTACATTTTTGCTTTATTTCTACAACATATTTTTGATATTTCAGTTTTATTTAATCTTCCCTAGGAATTATGCACCCACATACTGCTGTTGTTAAGTTCCGTCAAAGAGATTCTGTATATTGTTGCTGTTGTTGTTAAGAGCCATCGAGTTGGTTCTGACCCATAGCAACCCTGCATAGGATTTCCAAGGAGCAGCTGGTGAGCTTGAACCACTGACATTGTGGTTCAGTACATTAACCCCACAGCACCACACCAGTACTACAGATACTACAGACTCAATTATAGTTATCTTTATTTCAGCGACCTTGTATAGGGTTTCCAAGGAGTGACTAAGGATTTGAACCATCAACCTTGAAGTTCAAACTGACTTTGGAGTCCATATACTCTGAGTATTATATTCCTAATTTCTCAGATATAATTTGTACCTTTGCAGAAAGCACACATCAAAAGCTTTTTAACTTTCTATTCAAAATATTTTGATGGCCCAAATCAAAGAACAAATTTGAATAAGGTTTAGTATATCATGGGATGACCTATTAGAAACAAAAGCAAATAACTATCTCCAAGATCTTACAAATACAACTGAAGGTTGATACATTTATTACAAAAACCTAGATCTCTTTTTCATTTATTTGTGCCAGTTTTTCTGTTTAAACTTTGGAGAATTACTACCAATATAGATACCTTTTTAAATCCGTAATAAAAAATCCAGCTTACACATGGAAAGCAGTAAGGAATTACACAGTTAACAACACCTATCAAAATTGAACACAAACAACAAGATAGATATTTATGTTATTGGGAGGAGTTAGAGGTGGGGAGAGAAGACTGTAGAGCACAGGGTAGGGGGAAGACACATCTTAGACACATCATAGTTCTGGTACTGGGGAGTGCAATCCACAAGACGGGGGAGAGTGGTTGAAAGAACAAGGTAGATAGGGGAGCACTGAGGCAGATTTGCATAGTTTAAATGGGACAGAGGTAAATAGTGATGTATGCTCAACCTTGGAACAATAAGGCTCTATGATACAGGGATCAAGTCATAGTCTGAAGAGGGGAAATAATGGTAAGATGCTTGACTGTCTTATGAATATTGGTTTCCCTTACCTACTATTGTAAAATAGACACTAGAGTGGGATTAAAAAGGAATATTGGGAAACATGATTACATAAAGCTTGTAAGCCCATCTTCAGCCTATAACTAATAGGCTATCTATCTTGTTCTTACACACACACACACACCCGCATCTTTTGGATTATCCTGCCCAATGCCCAAGCTATGATGTGTCTACCCCTTACACTGTGCTCTATAGTCCTCTCTCTCCACCCCTTACCCCCAGCCTCCAACTTCCTCCCGATAACATAAATATCTATCTTATTATTTGTGTTAAATTTTAATAGGTAGTGTTAACTGGTAATTCCTTACTGCTTTCAATGTGTAAGCTGGATTGGAATACCTAAAAGGGGTTCTAGAACTTGCCCAATGAAATGGGCTTCTTGCAGAGCTTTTTGCAGTGTATCGGACTTTAGGTGGAATCCTGAGCCCCATCCAGAACCTTTTGAGGTGGGATATTCTCACTAGAAAGGACAAGCAGACTACCCTGGAACAGCAAGAGCAACCGAAGATACTTTCTGCAGGAAATATCCAAAAGAAAAATGTCAGTCTGATTGGCTACTACAAGAGCAAGCAAGTTGTTCACCAGGGTGCCATCAAGGCAAGCAATCAAGTCCCTTCAGGACAACTCCCTTCCCCTCCAAGATTGAAACTGAAAGGGAACACATGAGCAAACAAATAAGCTTGCTGGTGACAACGATGGTCTACTGGTGAGTGGAAAAGGGGGAAAGGCAGCAAGGAAGAAATGGGCTGAGTACAACCATGTTCCATAGACTCCCATTGACCTGGAGATGAGAAAGAGAAGAAGAAGGGCTGATTGTTCCAAAGTGAGGTAAGACCTGAGGACTCCTGGCCCATGGACAAGGACATAGTTATGGAGGGGTAGGGCTGAGAGTGAAGCATCCAGCTGATGTGAAGTGAGGCTAGATGCACAAGAATGCCCAAACTTGCAGATAGTACCCATTTGACCTAGCCTCGATGGCTTGATGTTCAAAATTCGAGTAGAGGAAGATTTAAAACAAAAAGCAAACACTTTTTGATAAAGGAAACAATTGTCAATTTCTACAATTTTATGAACTTGACCTATACTTATGGATGTAGTACCTCAAAATACCAACTGAGAGCAAAGGAGACTACACATCAAGGATCAATCCTATTCCCTCTTTATACTGGGTAGATAGGTATAGGCAACATAGACATTGACTATCTAAAATGAGGGGATGATAAAGGCACAAAGTGACTGGTTTACAAGTTTTCAAGAGAGAGTTTAGTTTAAGAGTGTGCAGGGCAAGGTAGAGTCCCCACTGAATAGTTTTCATCTTGTCTAGATGGGTCTTGTGAAAAGAGATGGGGATAAAATTCTTATGATTATTATTTTAAATAAATTTAATAATTTATTTAATAAATTTAATAAATTATAATTGTTATAATTATAAATTATAATTGTCATCACAACCAATTGCAACTGTCACAACTGTAAAGGTAGAAGTTTTGTAACACAAATGGGGGAGTAATCTTACAGTCCAGAAACTGAGGACCCTAGGACGATCAAGGGAGAAGAGTACAAATGCAATGTGGGACCTTATCCAGAGAAGCAGTGACACCAGAGATGGAGGCAGAGATGAGGACATGGAAAGAGAGCAGCTGAGTATTCTAGACTCATGGAAAGAAAAAGACTTAGTGCTGGTGGCCAGGAGGCATACTTGCAGAATGTGCCCTTTGGTTGTTTAAATTATTATATATTTCTGAGTATTTTGGGATACAGTCCCCCACCCTACCCCCACACCCCGCCCAAGGACAAAAACACACAGAAGGAATAGAAGTAAGTACTGTTATGTGATGATGCACGGAGCAGATTATAATCATTGCAATGAAACGATGGTGTAAAACTGATGTTCTCCCATGTAAAGTATCATTCAATTCACAATAAAAAGTTAAGAAAAAACGATATTAATTTTAATCTATTAAACAATAAAAACGAATAACAGCAATAGAGTAGACATTATCAATTCTCTTATATACTAAAATAAGTCAGAAAATGTATCTGGTAAGTATCTTTCTCCATTTCTCTGATGTAATCTGTACCTTTAGGTTATTGTTTACCAATTTAAAAACATTTTTAAAATATTATTATTTATTATTGCATTGTTGGTATTATTTGTGGTGCTGTAGGATAATGTTCTGGGCTGCAAGGTCAGTTTGAACCTCACGGTCAGCTGTTCAAAGTCACCAGCTGCCCCTCAGAAACCCTATGCAGTGTTGTTATGAGTCAAACCAACTTGATGATAGTTGACAACAACAATCATTATCACTTGTTGTTGTTATGTGCCGTCGAGTCAGTTCTGACTCATAGTGACACTGTTTAGGGTTTCCAAGGAGCAGCTGGTGAGCTTGTGGTTCAAATCTACCTTGCAGTCCAGCACATTATCCCACAGTGGACACCAGGATTCCATTTAATAAGTGGCTTATGGATGACAATCTTTTAAAGTGTGCAAAAATATCAACGTTTCACCTTTTTAGAAATCTCTATTATATTCATGGAGCCCTGGTGTGGTGCTAGGGGTTAATATGCTGTACTGTAAAGTTGGTTTGATCCGCAAGGTTGACAGTTCAAATTTACCAGCCACTTTTTGGAAACCTATACAGGGTTGCCTAGAGTTAGAACCAACTCGATGGTCTTTAACAACGACATATTCATAGGTTTTATAATCCCCATAATATATAGCAGAATGGGATATGTACATATAGGCTATATTGTCAAATTATGAATATTGATGTTTTAATTTGTCTACTTATTTATTTTTCTACAAAAGCTCAATCACGATATTTGGAGACCTCTAGTCTGGTAGTGTTGTGGTTACGAATCGGGCTGTGAACCTCAGGGAGAGCAGTTCGAAATGACCAGCTGTTCCTC
>NW_006408626.1:8694252-8725656 GCF_000296735.1 Chrysochloris asiatica
TGTTCCTCAGGAGAAAGATGAGGCTTTCTGCTCCCATAAAGATTTACAGCCTCGGAAACCCTGTACAGGGTCGCTATGAGTCAGAACCGACCCCACGGCAGTAACAACAACAGTCTAGAAGTTGTTCTGCTTTCACTCACATTAATATTTAGAAAACAATCAAGCTACATGTTATGAATTAAAAGACAAATCTCAAAAATTAGGGTGTTAATGGCAGAAAAACCCCTGTGAGTAAAACATATCAGTATATTGGCCAGCGCTCCTTAACTGATCAGAGTAGACAGCAACGTGGTCTGACCCGTATGCTTACTCAACCAGGTATAATGCAGTTGCTGTTATCAGCAACTGAAAAACTCAACCTGGCACTCCTGTGGCTGATTTCTCTGAGATTCCTGGCTGTCTCACTGTAGATTACTTACATAATGGTATATGGTGAGTAGGAAAACCAATATGCAAACACAGACTTTTCTCCCACTTTCTGATTGAGTACCAGAAGCCACAAGCACATGGTCCAAGAGCCAAATAAAATGCACAGACTATAGGTATATCATTTTTCTTTTCTTTTGGGGTATATGTCATTGTTTAAACAGATGTGGAATTTCAATCCAGTAGCATATGTACCCCCTCTGGCCACAGTCCCCACATCTTATTACAGGCTTATATTCACATACAGGTTATGTTCATTCATCTTCTTTATCTTCTACACTGTGAAGGCATTTGAATTTGTAGTTCCACTGACTTACCTATAAACTACAGGAGGGTAGGCATATGCCTCCTTCATTAGTTTCTCTGCATTCTGTACCTCCCAGAGTACCTTACATGCTGTAGGCAATTATTAAAATTTAATGAAACAAAACTTTTACAAATGAATGAATGGAAACCTCATATTTAGTTTTTTAGCATGAACAACAGAGGAGAGAGACATTTTGTACATGTTCATATTTATAACTTTATCCTTAAAATAATGACCATTACTTACTCAAATTAAATATGGCAAATGGATGCAGATTAAAGCTGGTGGTTTAAATCAGTTGCTATGCTATGCTACCAAATTAGAAAATTCAGTTTCTGACTACTGGAGGTGAAAGTGATCAAGAGACTTTAGACGGTTATTTTTATGTGTATGCTCCGCATACAAGATATTGCTTCTAAAAGACAAACAACAGATAGATGTGCTGGCAGTAGTCATATCCATTTGAAAGTGAGAGAAAAAGGAAATTCTCAACAGCTGAGATAAGCAAAACTAAGCCAAACTCCTTTCATTGGTAAAACATCTGACAGTCTTCTTTCTGAGTGGCTTCAAGATAGAGTGTGAAACCAAGAGAGATTTTTGCCATCAACTTTTCTTTGTAATAGGCTAACCTATGAATTTTGGTACCTGGCTTAACGGATTTTGAACAGGTACTCAGAGACAACAAAACATTTTCATTGCATCCTTTATGCTCTTTGGAAACCTTTATGTTGTTTAAAAACATAAAATGATTCTTGATCTCATTGTTGTACATGATCTAGGAATTTCATCTACAAAGCTGAAAAAAAAAAATGCTGTCAGGGAAATATATAATGATTGCATCTTTCGAATACCTGTGGTAGTTGCATGATAAAAACTGTGTAAGACAACTTTCCCCTTCTCTCAAAATAATTATGGCTCTCTAAAATTCAGCATCTGTGCTACCAGATGTTACTGTCAAACATACAAGCAATGGGTTTGTGTATTACGCAGACCTGGACAGCTTCCAAAAATCTTTGTCTGAATATCTTATTAGAAGCAGGTGGCTTTCAGGAGCCCAAGATTTTAAGTACCACACCACACTAATGCAGTTACATAAAAACGAGATAGTTTTCACTAATGACAGATTGAATCTGTTCAGACTCAATGCACAACTTTGGTATTACTGACAGATAATCTTATCGCTATGTTTTAAGTGGAAGGAATAAAAACTCTAACATTTAATATCACTAATAAAAAAAGGAAAATAGTTATATACCACAAGGTATCATCATTTCCCCACAAATAAATGAAATCCTATTGCTATGGCAACTCATCAAATCATTTTGTAAGACTGGGAGGAAACGGTTATTTTGCAAAAGTTAGAAAGTTAACATTTAAGGTAGGTTGAGAAATCAGTAACGTAATGTACTCAGTGTTAGTAAAAAATTACAGTGTTGATTAGGAAAGGTTTGCTGTTGTTCTTAAGTGTCTTTAAATTGGTTCTGACTCATAGAGACCCTATACAGAGACCCTATACATTCTGTGGGGTGGCAGGTGGGTTTGAACTATCACCCTGAAGTTCAAATCGACCTTGTGGTCCAGTGTTTATCTTACATTGCCACACCAGGACTGTATAAGGAAAGGTAGTAAGTTTTAATAAAATAGCAAAATTGCATGCAATTCTTAACATTTGACATCATCCTTCCTTTCTTATGTTAAAATAGGCCTCCATTTTTTAAATGGTGATGTATATGTATCACCATTTCATTTTTGTTGTCATTAGTATATTAAGTTGAAAGCAACAAAAAGTAATTGAAGAAATGAATCACAAAATAACTGTTTCATTAATACTGAAAGCAGATTTGTTTTCCTTAACTCCATATTCACTTTAGAAAATATTAGCTGATTTCTTTATCTAAAAAATGTAAAAGTCAAAATCAGACTTACTATTCAACAAGATCTGCTTAAATGCAAATAAATTAGAAGCAGTATTACAATGAAGCAATTTAGTTTATGAGCATCTGTGTGCCTGTGTGATTAAAACAGGTGATCCCTTTCAGATCTTGGAAGAAGAGCTTGTGTTTGCACGATACCAATAAATCATAATCTAAATATATAAAAAACATGTTTTCCTTTTAAAAAGGGGAAAATTAAACTAACAAATGCAATTGGTCTTTTTACTACTATTGTGATATTAAGTGGTTACTGGGGAAGGCACACAAAATGAAGGAAAATAGTTAACTTTGAGCCTTTTTTCGTTACTTTTATTCAACTCATGTGACTAAAACCATTTATCCTTCAAAAACGGAATTCATCCGAACACTATTAGTGGTATACGTAGTATGCCCTACTTTGCAAAATAAGTGAAACTCTCTCTGAACCTCATTTCTTATCTGACACATCCATATTTTTCGTTCATATTCTCTATTAATTATTTTAGCTTGTCAGTTACTTATTAACAGTCCCACCAGAGGGCAGACAGTGAAAAGCTAAGGCCACATAACTCAAATAAGCATAATGCTGATTTTTTTTCTAGTTTTCTATCAAAGGTATATGTGGGGCATATTTGATGTTCACTTCAGAACATTTTGCATTACTTTCTAATAGGGCTGCCCTGGTCTCTTGGTAGATCAGGGACTCTCTCCACAATCTAAAAATTGTCTAAAATAAATTTCAGTGGAACTTGATCTAGTATTTTGTATGGGGAAAAAATGTTGCTTAAAACTTAACATTCTCACACAGGCCAAATTTAAAATTCTAGACAATTCACAATAACAAACCAATAGGGAAACTTTGACTACTGTGATTTGTTCACAATCCTGTGGGAACCATGAATAATACTTATTACCAAATACAGTATGTGTCATATTTTCTACAATGAGAATTCTGACAAAGGTGAAAACAGAGAATTATATTAATCCAATCTGTATGCTACAAAACATTCAAAACAATTTCCACATCCACAGGAGTCGGTCTGTACTTGATTCAAGTTATATGTCTGAATAACAAAAAGGAGGTTTAATAGCAACTTTATTTATTTGTGAAAAGGATAGTACACTTCAAACAACTTCATAATTCTTTGAAACTGTAGGTAGGGTTGTTCTAGGGTGTTATTTTAAAAGTTTTAAAGCCTTATATATTATTATAATTATATTGTTTAGCATGGTTGAGTCAGTTTCAACTCATAGCAACCCTATATAGGGTTTTGAACGCCAACTGACTTTCTGGCGAGCAGTCCAGTGCTTATCCTATAGACTTATCTTATAGAGTCACACCAGGGCCTCTATAACTATTATTATTATGTTGTTGTTAAGTGCCATTGAGTTGGTTACAACTCACGGTGACGTTGTATAGGGTTTCTGAGGAGCAGCTGGTGGGTTTAAACCATTTATCTTGAAGTTAGCAGTTCAATGCTTATGCTAGAGCACCACGCCAGGTCTCTGTAAGTGGATAGTAACATTATAAAAATGTTTGAAATATTATAAAAATTAACCAAATGTGACACAGAGCTACAAAGGGAGCACATGCTGTTGAAAAAATGGCAATGACAGGGCTGCTGGATATTGGACTGCTACAAAACTTTGATTAATACAAAACACCAAATAGGAGAGATACAATAAAGCAAGGCACAATAAAAGGACAGGAACCTGTACTTGCAGATTTGATATTTGGGGATATGCCTATTTGCTAAAAATAACCAAGTGCCCTGGAGTTAACTCCAACTCATAGCTACTCCAAGTATGTGAGAGTAGAACTGTGTCCTTAGGGTTTTCAATGACTGATTTTATGAATGTAAATCACCAGGTCTTTCTTTTTAGGAACCTAGGGGGGACTCAAAACTAAACATTTGGTATACAGCCATCAGAGGCTTATCAGTTTGCAACAGTTAGGGTTAGCCTTGCTAAAATTATGCATAGGTTTTTGCAATAATTCACAGACATGTGCAGCAAAAATTTACCAGTTGAACAAAGCTGATTCATTATTGGTTAATTTAATAATAGTAAGGACTTTAGAGGGCATCATCACCACAAATAATGGAAACCCATTGTGTGTTTTGTTTCAATGTGTATATATGTATCTGTATGCACATGTCTGCATTTGTGTATATAAAAATTCAATTATTGCTATAATTCTTCAAGCAATTATTATACTTTTGAGGATATAAACATCAAAGCAAGGACCTTGCCTAAAGTCATAAATAATATACAAAGGTGGTCTCAAGTGTCAGGATTTTATAGTCAGATCCCAGGTTCCAAGACCTTTGTTATTTTCTCTACAAAAAAAAAAAAAGAATAAAATCACTTAATTTACAGACAGACTTTAAAATGAAGACTTTCCCATATATACATGATCATGCATTGTTATAAGCTATAGTGTGACAGAAAGAATGAAAACATTTTATAGCATAGATGGAAAGATATGTTATGACAGGTATTCATATCCCCTTGCAAATAGAATTTGACAAGTTAAAATCCCTTTAAAATTGCCAAAATCATGTAAGAATCAAATATTAACTGAAGATTTATCATCCTCATAGAATCAAGTAGAGACCCATCCATACAGCCAACTTGTCTCTATAAAATATTGGATGAAATTGAACTGCAAATACTACTTGACATAGGTTGTAGCTCAATGAATCTATGAGAAATTATTCAAACTCTCTTTTGGAAAAAAAGAATTGAAGTTGTAAAGCGTAGTGACTATGTAATTCCTGGGTTCAAAACCTGGTTCTGATCCTTACTAGTACAGTGGTTACAAGTTGGGCTGCTAATGCCACAGTCAGCAATTTGAAACTACCAGTGGTTCTGCAGGAAAAAGAGGAGGCTTTCTGCTCCTGTAAAGATTTGCAGCTTCAGAAACCCTATACAAGATCACTCTGAGTTGGAACCGATTCCACAGCACATAACCACACCACCAGAGCAAATTAGTTCACAGCTCTGTTCCTTAGTTTCCTCATTTGTAAAAGGAAGATAATACCTCAAATCACTGTCCAGAGGATTAAAATAAAATATTTAGTAAGATATATAATAAGATGTCAGTAAGTGTTAAATATTAGGCTACTATGCAAAAGTGAATAAGGAAGACCATAGAAGAAATGATGCTTATGAGTTATGGTGTTGGAGGAGAATGCTAAAACTGCCATGGGCTGCCAAAAGAACCAACAGATCTGTGTTAGAAGAAGTGCAGCCAGAGTGCTCCTTGGAGGCCAGGATGGCCATGCTTCATCTCTCATACTTCAGACATAGTTAACAGGAGGGAACAGTCGCTGGAGAAGGATATCATGTTTGATAAGGTGGGAGATCAGAGAAAAAGAGGAAGACCCCCAGCAACATGGAATGACAACATGGCAGCATCAATGAGCTCAAGCGTGGCAACGATTGTGAGGTTGCCCCAGGACTGGGCAGTGTTTTCGTTCTATTGTGCAGAAGGTCGCTATGAGTCAGTTCCGACTCAATGGCACCTAACAACAACAATGCAAAAGTTTAATATTTGAAAAGTAAAACCTGATTGATTTGAAGATTGCATAGCAGAATAAATGTTGTATTAAGTTAAAAATCATCTTAGATTTAACTATTGTAATTATCTGCATTTTTTTTTTTTTTTAGTTAACTTTTGGAAATTTCTCAGATTTAGATGCACAAACAAGAAAGAATCAAATTTATATAGTTAATATTAAATGAGTACTAGGCTAGATACATTGCTATAGCTTCAAATTGTTAACTTTTAAAATATATTTGAAAAGTTTTAAAATATACCAGGCACTGTGCTAGTCACTGAAGATCTAAGGACACACAAGACTTCAGGAGCTCATCAGCTAGCGTTGAAGACAAGAATGCAAATACCCATGACAGTCTTCACTGAAGTCATACTTCTAAATATTTAGAGGAAATAACAAACCCAAAAGATTCTACCTCACAGCAACAGCGTGAGTGTCAGAGGAGAACTCTACTTCATAGGGTGTTTTGATATTTTGGAAGTTGATCACCAGGCTCTTTTACTGAAGCACTTGCTGGGTAAACTTGAATCTCTAACCATTCTGTTAACAGCCAAGTATGTTAACTGTTTGCAACACACCCAAGGATTTATTTTGGAAAATGCTGTTGTTAAGACTCACAGTGACCCTGTACAGGGTTTTGGAGGAACAGCTGGTGGGTTTGAACTACCAAACTTGTGGTTGGTAGTCCAGTGCTCACCTTACAGCATCACACCAAGAGTCCTTTCAGAAAATGTTGCTATTTATTGTTAAGTGCCTAGTTGATTCCGACTCATAGTGACATTCTAAAGGGCTTCAGACTAGCAACTGGTGAGTTTAAACTACCGATCTTGCTGTTCAAGTGGTCCAGTGCTTATCCTACAGCACCACACCAGGACTCCATGTCATTGTTGTTTGCTGCTAAGTGCCACTGAGTTGATTCTAACTCATAGCGACCCTGTTTAGGGTTTCCAAGGAGCAGCTGGTGAGCTTGAACCACCAATCCTGTAGTTCAAACAACTTTGCAGTCTGATGCATTAGCCCACAGCACCACACCAGGATGCCATAGTGACCTATAAATGTTCTCTGAGGGACACTGGAGCTTCTCCTGGTCACCTAAATTACATCCTCAACTGCTTCTACCATTACTGAAAATACTTTAATTTTTTCGTTAAAATAGTGAATTCCCCTGTTATACTATAAACACTCTCTAGAAGCAGAGCACATTAAACCATTAAATGCTTAGCTCAAAATTAGTTTATTTAATTGATTGTTTAGACTCTAAGAAATCTGAAGGGAGAGCAAACAAGATGGATATTGCCTACACTGAAGTTTTAGGCCAATCTTTGTTAAACCTTTTATTACTCAACCTGAGGACCAATATTTTCTAAACTCTACAGCAGATTTTTAATGAATTTTCTTATGAAATCTATAGAATTCTAGGATAAAACACTGGTCCACAAGGTTATTTGAACCATAAGGTCAGCAGTTCAAATTCACCAGCTGATCCTTGGAAATCCTATATAGGGTCTCTATAAGTCGGAACCAACTCAACGGCACTTAAGAACAATAAAATTAAAGAGTACTATTTCTAAGAATAGATTATGTTACACACATTGTGTTACTGCAAATGCATGGAAACATCTGGCTCTTCTATTCTTTTAGACATGTCCTAGCTGCATGTTTTTCTGTATGACCATGTAGATAATTCACCACATGAATTCATCTTTTGCCTGTTTTCTGTTATTCTGCGTTACACCTTTTATTAACCCCCATCTGCATCTGAACTTGGCCTGTTAAGAACTGTTGCAAAAAAGAGTCACACACATTCTCAGGTTGGTATCACCATATTTTGCAGCATGGTTTCTCCATAGAGGATAATAAGGGCAATATTATTATTAAGGAGGTGATTTCCAGCATTGAAGCAGGTCTTGATGGAGCTGACAACTGGAGGTTCTGTCTCCACTCCCACTCCCACAGTATGCTTCTTTGAGGGATCTGATATGCCTCCATGTCTACCATCCCACTTAGCATGAACTCTAATTTCAGCTATATTTTGTATGCTGTCCTAGTATCTTTCTATGATCTCATAGGCAACCAAACCTAACCACTGAAACACACCTCTTTCATAGTTGCTTGACTTCTTCTTACCCCATTTTGTGTCAAGGATTCATTTCAATGAGAACATGCAAGGTATCGGTCAGGAACTTTTCTTAGTTTGTGTCACCGTAAACCAGTTGTTGTCAAGCCGACTCTGCTCATAGGGATTCCACGTGAATCAGAGTAAAACTGCTCCAAAGGGTTTACTACAGGTGATTCTTCAGGAGTAGATTTCCCAGGCATCTCTTCTGAAGTGCCACTGAGTGGATTTAAACTTGCAACCTCCCATTCACTTCAATAGCTGCTGATGTAATACTTAGATAGGGTCCAAACTTCTTCACATGGCCCACCATAGTGTATGTGATCGGGTTCCTGTCTATTTCTCCATACTTCCTTACATCAATTCCCTTTATTATGTTAAAAAAAAAAAACAGTAAAGCATCTAAAAATCTTTCTGCCTTTGCTTGCCTTTCCTTAGTATGTTTTTCTCCTCTGTGTCAAAACATGTCATCCCTTTCTTAGTTTAATTAATTCTCAGTTGTCTTTCTGATCTCAGCCAGTTTCTAGACCACTAACCGTGATGACCCCTCAAGATGGTGTCAGGTTTCTCTGTTATCCACACCCCTAGTGTCCTATTTTGACCCTGTCATGTACATATTTCAACGTGGTGTGGTTGCCTGTCTTTGTGATTACTGTTTCCATTAGACCATAAGGTCTCTGAGGACAGAGACATTATCTTATGTATACATAGTTCATCCTCTAGTCCTACATGAGCATCTGACACCAAATAGATACTCAATGTTTCTTTGCATAGAAAATGTTACTATTACAACATGTCCAATACTAAGGGTCAGAACTGAGTTAGGCTTCTGAAATGTATTGTCTAATTTAATGATCACTAGATTTCTATTTCAGGTTCCTGAGATGGTGCTATAGGTTAAGCATTTGAGTGCTAAACAAAAGGTCAGTTATTCAAACCCACCAGCCACTCTTTAGAAATCCTATGCATGGTCACTATGAGGCAGAATGAAGTCTATGACACTTACACCAATAACAGCATGATCCCACCTCAAGATTACTGTTATCGCTCTGAAACTTATGACTTCAGTCCTGTACCAGAAGTCTTAATGCAGCTAATGACGGAGTTAACAGTCAAACCCAGGCTTGTCTGACTAACATTCTCTCATTCACTTTATTTGTATAATCTCCTTTACTGGACTGCAAGCTATACAAGGACAGTTTCATGCCTGACTTATTCATCTCCATTAATTTACTCATTTTTATCATTGTGCCTGACAACTCAATTAATCTCAAATAAATATTAGTTGACTGAATGATACCACTATCTCTATAATTGTTTGATTAGGTATTTGTGGCTTGCTTTTCATTCAGCTACAAAGGGCAAGGATATAATGTGCATTGCATAATATTTTAAAGGCCTGCTGGTGTGACATTTTGGACTGCAAACCACAAGAATGGTGGAATAAGTCCACCAGCTGTTCCTCGGAAACGCTATACAGGGTTGCTATGAGTTGGAACCAACTCAACAGCATTTAACAACAGTATTTAAAAAGAAATGTTTTCACTCAGAGAAAATAAAGTTGTAGAATAATGTAATCTTCAAATGTGAGTACAGATATATTCTGGTGATAAGCACCTATTCTTTGTTTCAAATGAAGACAAGGTTAGAGGTTAGGAATTTAAACTATAATAACTTAGGGTAGAAGTTGAACAAAATTCTCTGAATATGAATAATGAAATATAAAAGGGTGGTACTGACAGAAAATAAATAAATAACCATCAATGAAGACCTTGAGAGTAATGTATAGAACTATCTACTTAAATAGCAGAGATATAGGAAATAAGTTACCTCTTCCAGGTTTATGATTATATCTTCTTATCCTTCCCTTCAGATAATGATAACTTGCATTTCTAAGGAAGATCAAGTTCTGCATGTATAGGAAGTAGGGAGTGATGTGGGTGAAGAAAGAACATTTCTACAACACAAATTATAAATGGAAGGAACTCAAACTTTTTACTTCCAAAAATAAACTGTTTTCTGATATTATATAAATATCCTATGCCAAATTTACATTTTTCATTATTACCAGAGCAAGGATAATTTTTAAACAGGAAGCAAGCACAATAGTTGCCAAATAAATGAATACATACCATAGTAAATTTATCTTCTTACTAAATGTGATAGTTCAGTTTATCCTAATATTTAATCAATATGTATTCATGTGAAGTCCTGGTGTGGCACTGTAGGATAAGCACAGGACTGCTAACCACAAGACTGGTGGTGCAAACTGACCAATTACTCTTCAGAAACCCTATGCATGTTCATCATCAGTTGGCACTTAACAACAACAACTCACCGGCACTTAACAACATATATTCTTGAAAAATCTAATCACCAGGAAAATTTTCATACAAAATCTGATTGATTACCAAAGAGGAATATTTTATTTTGAAAAACACCGTATTTTTGTATAAAAGTACAAAGTAATTTAGTTCTTACAATAAAATGCTCTTAGACTGTTTAATTTGTATAACATTTTAAAAGGTATTTCTAAAGACAAAAGGGAAACAGAAATGACACCTTCATTCTTCTTTTTTTTTTAACAAAAATATGTTCCTGACCCTCCAGTGCCATACCTATTCTCATGGACTACAGTTTTACAAGTAAATTGCCAATAACAACACTAATTCACATTTTCATATATAAAATTTCTAAATGCAAAATTATTTGTAAACCAAAGTCTTTTTGTTTTTTTTCAATTACTAAGTTTTCAGTAAACCCATCTGCTGGCAAAACCTCATCTTTACTGATATTAGGCACATTACAAGTTTAAGATATATCAACAGAGATCAAAATATTTGCTTCAAAAATAATATATTTTATCACCATATGCTACCTAAAATATTGTCTGAGTGTTATGCATTATGCTACTATTACACAAAAATCTAAAAAAAATAGAAAATCCAAAATTTCTACATTGAAAATATACTAGGTCCCATGGCTTTTGTAGCAGAAATTGTGCATCTATACCTCTGGGAGATGTCCATGACCCATAGTAACTTTACTTAGCATCAATTCATTTTATTCAACATCAATTCTCAGTTTCCATATTTTTGCAACTAATTTCTTTACAGTATTCAGGAACAAAGACATCACTTTGAGGACTAAGATGTGCCTAACCCAAGTCATAGTGTTCTCAATAGCCTCATATGCATGTGAAAAGTTGGATAATACGTAAGGAGGACTAAAGAAGACTGATCCATTTGAGTCAGGGTAGATGAATACTGAAAACACCGCGAACTGCCACAAGAGCAAACATATCTATGTTGGAAAAAGTACAAGAATGCTCCTGAGAAGCCAGGATGACAAGACTTCGTCTTTCATACTTCAGACATGTTACCAGAAGGCGCCAGTCCTGGAGAAGTACATCATGATTGGTAAAGTAGAGGATCAACAAAAATAGGAAGATCCTTAATGAGATGGATCAGCACAGTAGCAGCCACAAAGGGTCAAGCTAACAACAACTGTGAGGTGGCGCAAGACCAGTCAGTATGTCATTTTGTTGCATGTAGTCATTATGCATGAGTTAGAGCTGGCTTGATGGCACACATCAACAATAACAACAACAGCAATGTTCTAAACAGGCCCTGGGATTATTAGATGGATTCCTTTTTTGACTTCTGTTATATATTCTTTTCTGGCATTTATTTTCATTTAATCCTATGCTTTGAGAAAGAAAGTCCCTTCTCTAAATCAATTTGAATCTCTACAAATGGTCTCTTATGTCCATGGTAACACATTTGCATAAAGAAATAAAAAATATTTCTGAGGAAAATTAATAAAATGGTAAAATTCTCTTTTAGAAAGATGTTATTTGACAATGTTTTCATCAAGAGATTTAAAAATTGGGTCAACTCATTTTTATGGTAATCCCACTTGTGGAAGGAAATCTAATCTAAATTAACAATACTAAATATGGAATACATTTTATATATCAGGTTATTTATAGAAGTTGTATTTATAAGGTTGAAAAATGTAGAGGTAATTTGCATGCATGAAAATAAAGATGAGTTAATTAAATGATACAATGTTACTTTATAGTATACAAAACAACCTTTGTAAATAATAATTAACTAAGAATAAGTCCAAACATTATTAGAAAGAATGTTATCACATTCTAATGACTGAAGGTTAGGCTAAAAAACTGGGTAAGTGATATTTGTGATATAATTTTTAAAGTATATATAGCCATATAAAGGAAACATAAATATGCTAAATATAGTGAGACTAATGAATATATCTCTGATTTCTAAGTTTTTTCATCATAGAAAGATATCATTGTGCAATGAGAAGTATTTATTGTTTTCTGTCATATAAAAGTCTACTTAGTGTATAATTTCACTATCACCAATCATCTTGTAAAGGGGGGGCAGTAAGCTAACACAGTTACCAATAAAAGCTCAATGTTTGCCTAATTTGTGACTATATCTAGCATACATGGTTACTGGGCATCCCTCAAAAAAATGGCTATGGCTCAGCTATTTCAGTGCTTTAAACTTACCCCCCAAAATATGTCTGTCACAGCATTAAGGCTGCAGGTGGCAGTGTGACAGGTAACCGGCCTCTGTAGATTACATGGCTAGTTAGGGTGCCTAAACGCAGGCTGGATCCTGGTGTGGCACTGTAGGATCAACACTGGACTATGAACCACAGGTAGGCAGTTCAAACCCATTAGCTGCTCCTCAGAAATCCTATACATTGTTGCTAGGAGTTGGAATGAACTCGACAGCATTTAACAACAACAAACTCAGGCCAGCATTTGAGAAAACTAGAGAGAATTTTATCTCTATTGCTGTTTCCTTCCTTCTCATTGTGAGGCACGTTTTTATATGCATGCCTGAAGAGAAAAATCCAAATCTAACTTTTTTTTTTTCCTTCCTGGTGATGGTAAAT
This sequence comes from Chrysochloris asiatica, assembly GCF_000296735.1. Classification (NCBI taxonomy): domain Eukaryota; kingdom Metazoa; phylum Chordata; class Mammalia; order Afrosoricida; family Chrysochloridae; genus Chrysochloris; species Chrysochloris asiatica. The sequence continues at coordinate 8,707,513 of NW_006408626.1, forward strand.
GGAATTGTCACAGAAAAGAGGCTGTTCTTAAAATATGACCTCATACATTAATATCTGCTACCAATTAAATGTTTGACTGAACTACATTGTTTATCAAAATTCTACATACTTTGGACATATTGTCAGGAGGGACCAGTTACTAGAGAGGGATATCATGTTTAATAAAGTAGAGGGTTAGAGAAAAAGAGGAAGACCCCCAGCGAGATAGACTGGCAAAATAGCAGCATCAATAGGCTCAAGTGTGGCAACAACTGTGATGTTGGCCCAGGACCGGGCAGTGTTTCGTTCTGTTGTGCATGGGGTTTCTGTGAATAGGTACTGACTCAATGGCACCTAACAACAACAACAACAACAACAACAACTTTCTGAAGCCTCTACTGTGACTATTAGCATTGGCAGATAAGAGTTCATAGTGACACTATATTTGCATATTTAAATAATAATTATATTCATTTGAAATGATTAATCCAGTAAGGCTAGGTTTTAAAAATAATTCCTGAAAAGTTAATGTACTTAAAGAAGAAGAACAACAATAACAAAAATAAAATTGGTAGATACATCATTGGAAAATAATTATCCATACAATACAATTCTCTTCATAAATGCATTTTTTAAGATTTTGTTCTTGGAAGTGAAAAGTATAATTCACTAAGACATATTACTTTGTTTTTCAATTATTTTTTTCACAAGCAATTTTTAATCACTTTATTTGGTTAAATATTAACCATATACTAAACACTATCAAATGCCTATAAAAATTGTACTATCGAGTTTACGTGTTGTTGTTAAGTATAGTGGAGTTACTTCCAACTCATAGTGACCCTGTATAAGGAATAGTTGATGAGTTTGAACTGCCATCTTTGTGTTTCAAACTGACCTTGAGGTCCAATACTTTATTTTGCAGCATCACACCAAGGTTTACAGTGTTAGTTATTTATATATGCTTACTACCAAAGGAGCTCTGGTAGTGTAGTGGTTACGAATCGGACTGTGAACTTCAAGGTCAGCAGTTTGAAACTACCAGCCTCTCCGCGGGAGAAAGATAAGGCGTTCTGCTCCCGTAAAGATTTATAGCTTCGGAAACCCTATGCAGGGTCACTATGAGTCGGAATGGATTCCACGGTACTTAACAACAACAACTACCAAATCTGTTTATATGCGCTTGTAGGCACAGCATTTCTTGGAAGTAGTCAAGGGAATTTAGCAAAGGAAATTCAAGGCGTTTTCATTACTTAAATAAGAAATAAATGCCCTCATTCATCTTTACAACATAATGAATTATCAGTTCTCTTTTCAAGTATGTTAAATGATTTTGAAACAAATCTCTCACAGGTAATGATGATACTCTACTAGAATTCTTCACATGAACTGAGCATTAACTCATTCCTCCCAATGAGGAAATTTGCTCTGTAAAACATTTACACAGTACTTAATCATAGACGCTTAAATTGTTAGTGATACTGCTTGTTGAACAAAGATCATTCTTTGCACTGCTTGCATTTTTCCACAATGGTAGTACAAGAGCTGAAAGCAGAGAATACCAGAAAAATGTTTAACTATTCTTTATGTATTTTGTCAATGCTTTCAAAGGTGTGGATCATGACCAGCTATGAATAACATTGAGAAGAATGGGTATTCCAGAAAACTGTGCTCATGAAAAACATGCACATACACCAAAAGGTAGTCATTCAAACAGAAAAAGAGGGTACTGAATGATTTTAAATCAGTTAAGGTGTGATCCAGGGTTATATTATTTCACCAGACTTATTCAATCACTGGTAGCATAGTGGTTATGAGTAGGGCTGTCAACCTCAAGGTCAGCAGTTTGAAACTACCAAGCACTTCCGTGGGAGAAAGACGAGGCATTCTGCTCCCGTAAAGATTTACAGCCTTGGAAACCCTGTACCGGGTCACTATGAGTCAGAACCGACTCCACGGTACTTATCAACAACAACATTCAATCTGTATGCTGAGCAAATAATCCAAGAAACTGGATTATATGCAGGTGAATGTGGCATCAGGATTGGAGGAATTAACAAATTGTGATATTCAAAGGATACATCCTTGCTTGCTAGTAGAGAAAAGGACTTGAAGTACTTAATAATGAAGATCAAAAACTACAGTCTCCAGTATGGATTGCAACTCAATGTAAAAAAATAAACATCCTCACCACTGGACCCATGAATAAGATCATGATAAAAAGAGAAAAGGTTGAAATTGTCAAAGACTTCATTTTGCTTGGATCCACTATCAACATTCATGAAAGCAGCAGTTAAGAAACCAAAGGACATATTATAGTAGGGAAATATGCAAAAGACTTCTTTAAAGTGTTAAAGAGCAAAGATATCAGTTTGAGGACTAAAGTGTGTCAGACCCAAGTCATAGTATTTTCAACCGTTTCATGCATGTGAAAATTGGACAATGAATAAAGAAGAGGATAGAAAAACCATTGCATTTGAATGTTGGAGAAGAATATTAAAAGCACCTTTGACTGCCAGAAGAACAAACAAATCTGTGTTAGAAGCACAACCAGAAAGCTCCTTCAAAGCCAGGATGGCAAGACTTCATCTCTCATACTTTGGACATGTTATCAAAAGGCACCAATACCCAAAGAAGGAAATCATGCTTGGTGAGGTGGAGGCTCAACAAAAAATTTGAAGGCCCCAATGACATGGATCGACACTATGGTAAAAACCATGTACTCAAATGTAACAATAATTGTGGGATGGCCATATTTGTTGTTTGTAGGGTCACTATGCATCAGAACTGACTTGTCAGCACCTAGCAACAACATTACTATAGTGCTGTAGAGTAAACACTGTGCTGCTAACTGCAAGGTCCATAGTTTAAACCCACCAGCTGTTATTCAGGGTCTCTACAAGTCAGAACCACCTGGACACCACTTAACAACAACTATAGAGTTATCATAGTTTTAGTCTCTGTGTTTATATTTGAAATCTTAAGATTTAAACTACATGATGTTCAAGTTTATATAATCATTAATTTCATTGAAATGATTTCTGCTTTACTATGATGCTGTACAGGGTCGCTATGGGTCGGAACCGACTCGAAGGCACTTAACAACAACAACATGATGATGAAAACTATAGGCACACTTTGCAAATTACCTTGGACTAGTCCCAGCATGAAGAAGGAAAAGCAAGCATGCCAGAATAGATAAGAGATATGGGTAGGATAAGCACTTGATCTCGAGGTCAGTTTGAACCACAAAGTCAACACTTCAAATTCACCAGTAACTCCTCAGAAACCCTATATAGGGAGGGTCGCTATGAGTCAGAATAGACTCAATGCCTCTAAACAACATTAATTGGTTAGTAAGAAAAGGCATGTGATTCCATTAAGCTAATGTGTTCTGGTTTTGCCTCTTTTGGAAATGAATTCCTGAACATAATTTCTTGGGGTATACGTGTTGTTGTTGTTAAGTGCCGTCGAGTCGGTTCCGACCCATAGCAACCCTGTACAGGGTTTCCGAGGGTGTAAATCTTTACGGGAGTAGAAAGCCTCATCTTTCTCCCACGGAGCGGCTGGTAGTTTCGAACCACTGACCTTAAGGTTCGCAGCCCGATTCGTAACCACTACGCTACCAGAGCTCCTTGGGGTATACGTAGTGTTTATGAATTGGCGCTGCTAACCTCAAGGTCAGCAGTTCGAACTTACCAGCCGTTTTGCGGGAGAAAGAGGAGGCTTTCTGTTGGTGTAAAGATTTACAGTCTCGGAAACCCTGTGCAGGGTCACGGTGAGTCGGAACCGACTCCACAGTACCTAACAACAACAAACCTTCTCTGTATTTGATAGTTTGTTACAAATACCTTTGTTGTACACATGTTGATGAGCTTAAATTGAACCAAGTGTTCAAAGTATGGAGAAGCAGTAATTTGGCAACATGCTAAAACCAACATACCAAGACAAAGAGATCCATCTATTCATGGTCTTGCTTACAGAAAGGATGTTAAGTAACTTTAAAAAAAACAAAAAACATTATGTATGCTATAAGATTTTAAATTATTTCCTTTTCAGTAACTTTACCTTTCTCACTTCACATTCTACCCCTACCTCAATTCTTTAGTACGGCATTATTAACTACTACAAATGGAGGCTTCATTTGAATTCCATTGTATTTTTTATTCGACATGTCACATGACACTTGGGCACATATTATTGGCTAACAAGGGAAACAAGACTGACTCAAAACAAAAGAAGTAAACTGTGAATTAGACAAACCCTGCACACATAGATGGCATATTATCTGCAAATACGTGTGTGTGAACATCCAAACTTATCCCTGTATGTAACACTATAGAACACACAAGAAAACACCATCAAGATGCCAGATAGACCATCATCTGGGGCATTTAATAACTTGCATTATGTGCTTAAGGATAATGCCAACTAGCCATTTACCTTCAGAAGTCATTTAGTCTTTCTGACCTTCAGTTCCATCATCTACATGTAAAGATACCATATTTGATATCATTAAAGTTTCTTCTAGTTCTAACATCCTATGAGCCTGAGTCAACAGAAATGAGAAAGAATACACAGTGAAAAGGAAGCATTGGTACTTTATAGTTAGTGTACTGAAAACAAAATATTAATATTAAATATCTATATAAGATATCTATGTAAAATATTTAATATTAATATTCAGTTTATAATGAAAACATAGTATGTAAAGTTTTAAGTAATGATATCTTAAATGATTAAATTTAAGTAGGTGTAGTCAACAAAAGGTAACATTGTAAAAGATACTTAATAGTTTTAGGTCGAAGTCATTAAAAAGTCTGATTAGGAACGCAGTCTACCTGAAAGAAATACAAATAACATTTCCTACTCTTTTGATCCTATTAACTTTATAGTCAGCAAACATAAGAGGAACAGACTTGATCTCAGAAAGTCAGGAGGAATGCTCTTGTTGGCTGAGTGAACATAGTTTATGATGTCATTAGGCCCCACACATGCGATAATAATTCTTTCTAGTTTTCATGGGCTCACCATATCAACTTCAGGGATCTCTGGAAATTACCACAATCATACATTAAACATTACATGCCAGCGAGGTTGGTTAGAGGGTTTCTAGAAAAAAAATGTATTGGTCTTTCTGTAGATGTGAAAGGGAGCAGTTCTAAATCAGCTGAGATACTACTGCTTAGATGCAATCTATTGTTTACACCAAAATGCTTTTATTTGGGGGTTGGTGGGTTAAGGATAATACCAACTAGCCATTTAACTTCAGAAGTCAGTTAGTCTTTCTGACCTTCAGTTCAGAAGGATAAGTAGGATGAAGTGTAGAGAAGGATAAGTAGGATGAAGTGTAAAAAAAAAAAAAAAGTTTGTATTTACCCATTCTTTAATGGGTAAATACAAACTTGATGTCCAAAATATGTTCACAAGGCAAGCAAATCTATGAACACAATGTGAAGAAGAGAATGTTCCTGAACTGTGGCCACCAAATCAAAATTTTTGGAGAGTTAATTCAAGAAAGGAGTCCAGATTTGGCACTGTGGGTTAATGTGCTGGATTGCAAGATTGGTTTGAACTGCAAGTTTAGTGGTTCAAGTTTACCAGCCACTCCTTGGAAATCCCATACAGGGTCACCATGGATTGAAATTGATTTCAGGGCACTTAACAATAGCAGCAACTTCATGGGACACTTTGTTAGTTATCTAGTGGTGCTGTAACAGAAACACAATTAGTGGGTGGCTTTAAAGCACAGAAGTTTATTTTGTGATAGTTCAAGAGGCTAGGAGTATGAATTAGGGCATTGGCTCTAGAGGTCTCGTCTCTGTCTGTCTGTCAGCTCTGAAGATTCTTATCTCTTCAGCTTCTATGGCCCCAGGTTCCTTGGTTCCTTGTTAATATTCAGATGACATCTATCTTCCCCATTTGTGATTGCTTGTCTCTTTGTGCTTGTTTGTCTGTGTACAGTTCTTTATAACCTAGAAGTGATGAAGTTTATGATACACATTACACTAAAATGGCTTCATTAATAGAATGAAGAAAACCATATTCCCAAATGGGATTGCATTTAGGTGGGGTTAGGATCCCAACACATATTTTTGAGGAATACAGTTCAATCCATAACAGAGGCCAAGGTCAGGCTGCTTTTAGCAGTTTGTCTAAGCATGCCCTTTCTTTTTCCTTTATTGTACTTGTTGTTAAGGGCTATCAATCGGTTTTGAATCAGAGCGACCCTGTACAGGGTTTCCGAGGAGTCAATGGCGGGTTTCAACCACCAACCTCGTGGTTCAAACCAACATTGCAGTCCACTGCTTATCCTACAATGCCACATCAGGAGATCCCCCTCAGACCCACATTAATTGATGGATTTTCTAATGTTTGTGTTCACAATATTAACCACTGTATTTCAACAAGACCAAAAACTATCATTCAATTTTCAGCATGCTCATTTAAAAGATTTAAAAATTAAAAATCCTTGAAAAAATTGAATGTCCTTGGAAAAATTATTTCATCTCTTTGGGTTTTGATAAATTTAGACTACTTATGAGATTTCAGCTGCAAATATTTATGATTATATCAAAAATACATGGGGGTTCACTAATTTATATATTGATTATCTTTCCATGATTGATTAATCTGCTTATCTACTGAAGAAGAAAAAAAATTGTTTTCAATTGCAGTAAAACTCCATTATGATATAGAATTCTTAAACTATTTTCCTCAGAAAATAAATTCTCTCTTAATGTGAAATGAAAATATTTTCCTTTAACATGTCTTTGACTTAAAATGGAATTTTGAAAAATGGAATTGTTCAGTTCCTTTTGAAATGTCAATTTGATAGTCCGATAAAGTTAAATAGACAGCTCTAAATCACTGAAATTACCAATATTGTGTGCAGTAAAGAGACAACTCAGTTGATCCAAGAACCAATAAAAGAAATTATGTTGCTTTAAAAAGTACTTTTTTTTTTTATCTTTACCTTTATCAAATTAAAGCCTATATCTTGCACTATCAGAATTTCTTAGAACTTAACATTTTTTTTTCCCCCTAAAGGAATCACTTATCTTGTGTATTCTCACTATCTTCCATTCCTATCTTTTAGTCTCTTTGAGTTCACCCAAATCAGGTTTCTGCATTTACTGTTGTTAGGTGCCATTGAGTCAGTTCAAGCTCATAGTAACACACGTACAACAGATTGAAACAGTTCTATGCCCAAGAACTTATGCTTGTTGCAAACACCTTTCACTGTATCTCTCCTCATTGCTAAATCCAATAGTCAGGTCCCAGGCATCATTGTTTTGTGAATATTGCTATGAAATGCCATCCAATTGGTTCCAACTCGCAGAGACCAAGTGTAAGATTTATGAAGAGCGGGTGATGGGTTTGAAAAGCTAACCTTGCAGTTAACTGTTCAGTGTTTACCCTACAGTGCCACACCCCAATTTATTTTATGAATATTAGGGGAATTTTCACAACAATGAGCACTTCATCCTTCTTGGCTTCATCCTATCTTTCTTGGAGAGACCCCTTAAGCACACATTCACATATACATACACACTGACGATGAGAGATGGATAAAAATAATATGGAAGAAAATTTTGAGTACATTGTTAAAAGATGAGTACGTATTCACCAGACCTACAGAGAAGGGCATTTGAGACAGAAGTGGCAGCACCTTAAGGCAGAACACTGGACCAGTAATCATTAGAGTGCATATGGAGAAATGCAGGTAGCCTACATAAGCAGCAAGTAGAGAGAATGCTGGAAAAGGAAATGGGAGCCAGGTCATGACCTGAAATCATGATTAGGAGATTAGGCATTTGTCTTCTAAGTAAAAAGGTACAATATGGGATCATCAAGAACATTTTCAAATTTTGATTTGGGAAGATCACTCAAGTACTAGTATGCATAGGCACTAAGCCAAACACTGGAAACCTAAAGAAGTTTCATGACTTAAATCATGAGCTGGGACCATTGCCCTAAAATCTATTAGCACTGCCATCCATAAGCTTTAATGCATATCCTGAACTACATTAGTAACTGGCAGAGTTCAAAGTTTGAGCATCTTCTTATCAACGAATATCTCCACATTTTAGCTAATTTCTATCTTTTAGTTAGCTTATGGCATTTTCCCAATTAATTTTGTCCTTCCTATTTTAAACATTTGAAAATATTTTTGAACAATTTCCATATATATATATATATATATATTTTTTTTTTTTTTTTCTAACTGGACAATGTAAAAAGTATGTTCGGTTTGTGTGTAGTGTGGGGGATAGAATAGGATATAATAAAGAGAAAGCTTCTCTTTATCAGATCCCAGAGGAAGACAAGCTACTTGTAGAGTTAAACAGCAGGCTCACATTTTATAACCTAGTTTTTTACTAGATTGTAATTTCTAAGAGTTCTCAGGTAGTGGGACTCATGGCTCCCTTCACATCTGCTGAACAACCAATCATTTTTCTTCTGGAAGTCCTCTAACTGACTTTTGTTGATATGTAATATTTGATGTTTCATCATACCTATTCATAAGTTGTTTGAAGTATATATCTAAACTTGCATGTCTTATCATATCGTTCAGAAGCATTTAAAAGAAAGCAAGACCTTAGGTAAAATCAATGCTTGCTTCCCAATTACATGAATCTAGGGAGTCTCACCATGAAATCAAGTTTTTTCACTGCATAAATCAACCAATCACATGTCTGCATCACTGTTGATTACACAGACCTACTGCCAATCACACCAATTTTCATCCTGAAGTAATCATGAGCACACGTTTAGATCAGTATTGTCCAGATTTTATTAAAAAAAAAAAAAAAACTGCTGTAAAAATAGGATTTAAAGTTGTATTCTACAGCTTCATTGTGTAGCTACCCTAACAATACAAATATGAGTTCAATCAACTATTGATTTAGGACAGCATATTATTTATTCTTATTTCTTTTCAAAAACTATAATGTTTCACATTGTGGAAGTAGGGAAAGAATGGGAAGGTAAATGCACTGATTATGTTCCTATAGGACAGAATAGAACGGCTCCATAGGGTTTCTGAGGCTGTAATTCTTTATGGTACTAGTCAGTGTCATCTGTCTCCCATGGAGTTATTGGTGGTTTTGAATCACTGATTTTGCAGTTAGCAACTCAAGGCTCAGTGGAAAAACAGTAAGGTGCTTATATACTTAACATCCAATCCTTCATACTAGGCTCTACTATAAAGAAGGGAACAGAGAAGAGTACACCTTTGTTAATTTGAAGTAAGCCATTTTATATAAAAACTCAGAAAAGTTCACCTTTAGTCTGAGCTCTTTTGGCCCAAGGCACTGTAAACAGAGGTTCTACAGAGGGAGTCCTGATACAGTGCTGTGGGATAAAGTACTAGACCACAAAGTCAGCTTGAACTACAAAGTTGGTGGTTCAAACTTACCAGTTGCTCCTTTGGAACCCTATACAGGGTAACTATGAGTCGAAATTGACTCAATGACACTTAACAACTATAACAACAGCAACATAGGGAAGGTAATCTGTTTACTGACCAAAATAACAGATATCTGCTGATGCAAAATGTTGAATACAACCTTGATGTTTCTATAAACATAGATGTGAATTTTAATTAGGTGTTGTAACTGCATGGACTCTGTCTGTGGAAACAATTACTATATCCTTCTAGTCTCATTAAAGAGAATCTATGAGATATCTTCTCCAAGCAGCTTGAATTAGGAGGCACACTTTTCTGGAACAGCTGCAACAACTGAATTCCAGGTATGAAAGTGATGTCTCTTCTCCCTGCTGAAGAAGGTGGCATGATACATTTCTACTCTTCTCCCCATCCATTAGCATATCCCATGGGCTGGAATAAACCTTCTTTCCCCTTCGCTTTACAGGCCAAGGAGTAACTAGAGTTGGTTGTAAAATAATCTTGAATGTTTAAACAGAAAGTTGCATGTGTTCCATTATTTATCAATGTCTGCAGATATAGACTCTAGACAGGTTAGATGACAAGTCTGTGACCAGAGTGATGACCCAGCCATCACTGACAAACTCATCAGCATTTGATGGACCCTCAAGACGATACTAAGATAAATCTCTACTGTTTTGTAATATGTAAGCATGCTCAACCTTATTGTCTTCAGCCATGTTTAGAGAAAATATAGCTTACACTGGAAGGAACAAATTCTTAAAAACCGTTCACAAGAATGTTGGGTATCATTTAAAAAGTAGAGACAAAAACAGGGCCTACCAGAGAAACAACAAGAGTTGTCCATCACTGCACTGATAATTCTTTTAGTGAAACAACTTATAGCATTATAGAAGACTTATGGATCAAGACACCATTTGTAGGCTGATTGATTTTTTTATTAGCCCAAATTAATCTTGCACTATTTGATGAATAACTTTTTAAGAGAATAATGATTTGACAACAAAACAAGAGTGGTTTTGCATAGTTTTATCAAACAATTAGGCAACACAGTTTTTTTCTGCCTTTCATTTGGGATTTGCAACAAAAAAGGTCAAAAATCATATATTAAAGCACAAGTGTTAAAAATGACTATAACTTTCAACCTGTTGTGTTACAATCTTGTAGACATAGCTTAAATGAACTGCATTGAAAATAACAGACTTTTTATTACAAGATCATTGTAACACACAATTATTAAAATTGATTAATACTTGGGCCAATGCAATTTCATTATCTCTGATCAATTTCAAGCATTACTTTTTAATGGCCTTCACTCCTGTCATTTCAGTTAGAACTGCACTAACACTAACTAAGTGGAGCAACACACAGCTTTTTTATGATGATGATGAGATTAAGCTCGCTGCATTAATAGCAGTTGCCAAATTAATAAACTAGCAAGAAGACTAGATGTTTCTACAAACAAAGTTTAGAAATATATACCCTTTAAACAATTTTTTGATAGGTGTTTATGTTTAACATCAGGAAATCAGTACACTAAATAGGATTTATAATTATTATAGCAAACTGCAAAGTTGGCAGTTCAATATCACTAGCCATGCCTTGGAAACCCTATACAGGGTCACTATGGGTCAGAAATGACTCGATGGCATGGAGCAACAACAAAAATAGCATTGTGGTTTAGTTGGTAGATACCCAGAAAATAGCTGTTAATTAACTGCATGGAAGAGAGTAAAAACCAAACATTATCTATCCTAAAATAATCTGTTCCTCAAGGTCAGGAAATTAGAATCAGGAAGATCCAGACTCCTTCATCTGTAGCTTCTTAAGCAATAATTTTTTTATATGCTGTCTCTAAAAATGCTACCTAAATGCATCCTCTTGCCTCTATTTCATGAACTTTCCTTTAGTTGGATATCATTTGAATTATAGCAACATCCTCCTTACCTGCTACCCTCTCCTGACTTAACTATTTCTCCATATAATCCATCCTCAGTGGTTACCTGTTCTTGTTCTTGCATGTTTATCTGAAAACGTACCTCCTCAGTCTCTAGGCTTAGAACAAAGAAAAACAAATAAAATTAAAACTCTGAAAACAACATACAAAGCCATTCTTAATGTAACTGTGTCTTCACATACCCTACAGTCCAACCACATAAAACTAAAGGACATTTCCCAAACATTCCATGTAAATATGTACATCTGTATCTTGTGCCTAGAATACTGTTTATCTCTTTCTTTGCCTGGAAAACTCCTTCAAAGCTTATTTTCAAAATTATACTCTGTTCTCCAAAACCTCACTTTAAATTTATACTTGTATGTTCCCATTATTTGGTTATATTTATTCAAATTATATCATTTCATCAAACATCAGTATCCCAAAATCTTAATACTCTCTCAGCTTTTCTGCAACCTTTTGAGGCACATATTTTTAAGTATCCTGAACCCAAATACATAAGGGAGCTTCAAAAAGTTCATGGGAAAATTCCATTATCTTTTTATTACATTTTTTCACAAACCTTTTGAAGCCTTCTCATAGTCTGCATTATAAACAGATACTCAATAATATCTGCTGAATGAATGCATAAATACAATCCAGGAGTTTGAATTTATTATTTATTTGTTACAAAATAAGTATTTTTAATTGTAAAAATGCTAAAGGGTTATAATAAACAATAAATTAATTTCATCATAGCTTAGACTAGCACATTTTAGCCAAAGGAATAAAAAATTGGACTATATTAAGAACATTCTTTGCAAAACTGATTATCTCAGTACCTGAGCCATAATCTTGAGTCTAGGAAGCCACAGGAAGAATCAATATCATCAAAGCAGTAATCTTAGGAGATAAATGGGCAACTGGTGTCATTCCCCATTTATCATGATATTGTTATAGCTAAGTCTGTGCACAACTATAATCTATCCTGACAGTGCTCACTGATCCAGAACCCTATTGCAGATTTTTATAACTTCCATTTTTAAAAATGCATTAGAAATTTTGATTTAGACATTATAGACTACTGAATAAAGAGACACAGGAGTAAGTCATCGTTGTCTTGTGTGTGGCATCACTGTACCAAGTGCTGACTGGTCTGTTCACAATTTAATGGTTTGTTTACCACCTCCTGCCTGCTGTTCTCATTAAGGCACATCATTTGGTGATTACAAAGTGATAATTCATGCTTGTTCCCAAGGCTAGTTTTATTTTTTAAATTATGTAAGCCTTATTTATTTATCTTTTTTGATGATCTAAACCCGACTAGCATACTCATTATTGATACACAACAGTTAGGCGATTCATTTTAATTCTCTCTATGGCTGCCATGAAAATATGGGAGGATATTTTGAACTATTCAGCATGCTGAAATTTGTAAATCTGACTTGAGAGAAGAATAAGTAAATAGCTTATCCATTACCTCTCCCTCTTTTAAGAACCTTGAGATTCTTACAACCCATATGCTCAGCAAATACTCTCTAAATGAATAATTTTAAGTCATCAAAATATAGAAAGAATACTCATCTGTCTGCCTAAAAGCATGCACTTTTAGGAAGAAATTTTACTTGTAGATTTGGCATGAAAGTACTGCTAGGACAAACATATTACCTGCTTTACAAATGTTAAGAGTTTTATATATGATTTGTAAAAATGGTTTCTTAGTGTCTTTTAGAATTTAGAAAAACAAAACCAAATGCAGCTTTTCATATATACTAATTTCCATGTGCCTTGGAGAGATTTGAGTGCCAATGTGTCAAGAAACTATACCTAACCTTTGACATTTATGATGGTGTTTAATTGGAAAAAAAAAAAAAATCACTAACATAAGATGTGTGATTAAATTTTTAAAAAGCTAGTTTATGTTTCTTTGTTTGCTAGAGCTAGGAGAGACCAGACAAACTCTACTCAGGACACGGTGAGATTTCACTCTATTATTTGTAAGCTTGCCAACTGTAGGACCTGACATGATGGCAACAAATGGTAATAACAATAGCTTAAACTTTTTGTATCTAGTTGTTGTTTTTGTTTTTAATGGCTGTCAAGTCCTTTCCAACTCATAGTAACCCAGTATAGGGTTTTTGAGGAGCAGCTTATGAGTTTGAACCACTGACATTGCAGTTCAAAGAGAGTTTACCATCTAGTGCTTATCCTACATTGTCACAAACCAGAACTCCTTGTACCTGGTGGTTGTTGTTAAGTGCTGCTGAATCAGTCTGACATATAGTGACCCTGTATAGAGTTTCCAAGGAGCGACTAATGAGTTTGAAACATCGACCTTGTGGTTCAAGCTGAAATTGTGGTCCAGTGTTTTATCCCACAGCACCACAGTGTTAATTTCAATTTTTATGGAGGAACAGATATTTCTTTCAGAAAACATAAATCTAATATTTGATAGATACAATGACCAGTCAACTCTGGTAATGCAGTGTTTATAAGTACTCAGTTGCTAAACAAAATTCAGCAATTTATGTACACTAGCTGCTTCATGAGAAAAAGATGGAGCAATCCACTTCCAAAAAGAAATCTTAACAGTGGTTCTGGTTTTGGCAGTGACAGAGACTGAGCCAGGTAAGCAAGGCTTACCCAGAGAAGCTGCTCTAACAAAACAGCACCAGGGTTTTGGATCTAGCATAAGGTGCAGGGCATCAGTTTCCCTCACCCAATGGTGGAAAAATCATGCTATAAAGGAAAATATTGCGACTTAGGTATTGGTCGACACAGAGGACTCCCTCTGCAGCCACCCTGCCCAGGCGGAGTTCAGAGGTTGGGGTTACAGCCAGACCTGCACAGTGAACCAGGACTAAAAGCGGTGCAGTGACATTTGCAAAAGGAAGGGTGGGGGGACTCTACACATTTTTTCCCTCCTATTCCATGTCATGCCTTCTTTGCCCAGACCGGGTACCTTCAGGCAGGTGGGTGCACACCGCCAAAAAAGTCCAGAGTTGAGCCCACAGTTTTCCCACGGCACACAGAGAAAGAGCCCATTGGCCCCAAACGCAAATTCTTTGACAGCTGCTTAAGACTACAGCCTGTATGTCCCAGCCCTAAAGTTAACTTGTGCGGGACCATTTACTCGGGCCTATCCAGCAAGAAAAAAACCTGGACTGGCCTGACAGACAAACTATATGAACAATCCATAAAATCCCAACTTAAATGGACTCAACTATTTCTAGAATTACACTGTGCACACGCAGATACCTAACTGACCTTCAGAGACAAAAATAGTAGGCAATCATTCTCCTATTAAACTCTCAATATCTGTGTGCACATCTCTATGGTGGTGACTAGAGGAAGGACCTGAGTGAGTGAGCACCCTCACTCACTGCTGGAGGCCTCTACAGTGCATACACACTGCATGTGTAGCAAGGCAACTGGCCATGTGGCCACAATTTTATTTTTGTTTCAAAGTGGTGATTTTGTCTCTGCCTTTACATTGCTTCTGATTTTAGGCCTTTGATCACACATTTTTCCTGGAGGTGGGAGCTCTTTCTCCCTACATTACCCAAGAAGAGACAGCAATCGTAACCATGTAGTCAAGCTACAAGCATAACCCATAATATTCCACAATTGAGACAAGAGCCAATAACAAACAGCTGCTAAGCATTACATGTGAAAAGGGAAGTCTATCTCCTGATCATATCCACCAGGAGACACCTAGTAAGCTTAATAACACAGCAACAAACATCCATTTAAGCATTAAAATGTCACACAACTACTGGAAATGACCAATAAAAAAAAACAACAACAAAAAAAAAACAGAGGAGATAGTTGAAGAGCTTCTGGAAGAAAATTTCCCTAACATCTTGAAAGATAAGAAGACAAACATTCAAGAATCCGAATATACCCCAGGAAGGATAGACCCCAAAAGAAAATTAGCAAGACATATAATAATCAAGCTCTACAAAATCAAAGACAAGGAGAGAATCCTAAAAGCAGCCAGGGAAAAGAGAAGTGTTACACACAAAGGAAAGCAAATTAAATTAAGCTCTGACTTCTCAGCAGAAACCATGCAGCCAAGAAGGCAATGTGGAGGCATATATAAAACCCTAAAAGAAAAAAAAAAAAACTGCCAACCAAGCCAGCAAAACTGTCAAAGAAATACGATGGTGCAAACAAAACTTTCCAGGATAAGCAGAAGCTAAGAGATTTTGTCAAAGCCAATCCAGCACTTCGAAGCATCCTAAAGAGAATTTTTTGGACTGAAAACCAACAAGAAGAAACAACAACCAGAGATTGACAAGCATGGTAACACCACCTGAAACTCAAACAACAGATAGCAGAGTACAGAAGAGAACAAATTTATAACAATGAATTCAAAGGAGCTGGGAGGTAAACTGAAAATCAAAATAATATCCATGTCAAAGAAGGGAAAAATGCAGGAACAGAAATCCAAGTGGTGAGGAGTTTGGGTAGTTTAGAGAATACAATAGATTGTCTTAAATGGAGAAAAAGTTAATAGACTATAAGGTAACCCCAAAGAAAGTTAATACTTCACAATTTACCATGAAAATGAATTTCCAAGCAGAACAAGCAAACATGAAAACTAAGAAGAAACTGACAAGAAATAGCACAAAAAACACAAACTCAGCACAAGAAGGCAGAACAAAGGAACAAACAGTACTATCAAAACATTAGCATAATGGCAGCAATTAATTCATACCTATCGATAATTACATTGAATGTCAATGGATTAAATGCGCCAGCAAAGAGACAGAGAGTGGCAGAATGGATAAGAAAACAAGACCCTTCAATATGCTGCTTGCAAGAGACACATCTTACACACCAATACAAAAGCAGACTAAAATTTAAAAGATGGAAAAAAAATATACCAAGCTAACTGCAACAATAAACAAGCAGGATTGGCAACACTAATCTCTGATAAAGTAAACTTTAAGACAAAAACCAACATAAGAGATAAAGAAGGACACTATCTCATGATCAAAGGGTCAATTGAGCAAGACGATACAACCATAATAAATATCTATGCTCCCAATGAAAGAGCTCCAAGCAAACCTTCTTAGAATTGAAGAAATAAATTGACAAATTTACAATTATAGTGGGCAATTTTAATATGCCACTTTCAAAAAGGGACAGAACAACCAGAAAGAAACTCAACAAATTTACAGAGGCCCTAAATAACACAATCCAACCAACTTGACATCAAAGATGTGTACCGATAATTCAACCCAACAACAGCACAATATACATTCTTCTCCAGTGCACAAGGAACATTCTCCAGAATTGACCATGTGTTAGGTCACAAAGCAAGCCTCCATAAATGTACAAACATCAAAATACTACAAAGCATCTTTTCAGACCACAATGATATAAAACTAGAAATCAACAGTAAGAAAACCAAGGAAATAAAAGTCAAATACATGGAAACTGAATAACCCCCTGCTGAAAAGCGACTGGGTAAAAGAAGAACTTAAACGTGAATTCACAAAGTTCCTAGAAACAAACAAGAATGAAAACACAATATACCAAAATCTTTGTGATAAGGCACAAGTGGCGCTGAGAGGACAATTTACTGCAATAAATGTACACATCCAAAAAGAAGAACGAACCAAAATTAGCACATTAACACAGCATCTCCAACAATTAGAAACTGACCAACAGAGGGAACCTACAGTCACCAAGAGAAAAGAAATAATAAAGATAAGAACAGAAATAAATGAGATGGAAAACAAAAATTATAGAAAGAATCAGCAGGACAAGAAGCTGGTTCTCTGAAAGGATTAATAAAATTGACAAACCACTGGCAAACATAACAAAATAAAAGAGGGAGAAGACATAAATAACTCGCATTAGAAACCACATGGGCAATGTCACAACGGAACCAAACGGAATCAAAAGGATAATAACAGAATACTATGAAGAGTTGTAGTCCAACAAATTCAAAAACTTATAAGACATGTATACATTTTTAGAAAAACATGACCTACCTAAACTTACACAAAGTGAATTAGAAAACCTGAACAGACCCAAAACAAAAGAAGAAATTGATTAGGTCATCAAAAAACTATCAACCAAAAGAAATCCAGGACCAGATGGTTTCATTGGTGAGTTCTACCAAACAATCAGGGAAGACCTGTCACCAATTCTACTCAAATTATTTCAGAGAATGGAAGATGATGGAAAACTTCCTAATACTTTCTATGAAGTAAAAATAACCCTCATACCAAAACCAGGGAAGGACGTTACTAAGAAGAAAACTATAGACCAATATCCCTCATGAACATACATGCAAAAATTCTCAAAAAAAAAATCCTAGCCAGCAGAATCCAGCACCACATCAAAAAAATAATACATCATGATCAAGTGGGTTTCATAAAAGGGATGCAAGGATGGTTCAACATTAGAAAAACTATCAATATAATCCACCATATAAATAAGAAAAAATAAAAAGAACCACATGATCATATAGACTGATGCAGAAAAGGCATTTGACAAAATCCAACATCCATTCCTGATAAAAACACTCAACAACATAGGAATTGAAAGGAAATTCCTCAACATAATCGAGAGCATATATACAAAACCAATAGCCTACATTACTCTCGATGGAAAGAAACTGAAAGCCTTCCCTGTGTGAACAGGAACCAGTTAAGGATGCCCTTTATCACCATTGCTATTCAATATTGTGCCGGAAGTCTTATACGGCAGGATAGAAAAATGAAGGCATCCAAATTGGTAAATAGGAAATAAAACTGTCTTTATTTGCAGACAATATGATCCTATATGCAGACAACCCGAA
>NW_006408626.1:8726552-8768388 GCF_000296735.1 Chrysochloris asiatica
TTCACCTAAAGAGTAAAAAGGGAATCCTTAGAATGGGAAAAATATTTTGCAATGACACATCAGACAAGGGACTCATTTCTAAAATATATAGGAAAGTACAAAACCTCTACAAGAAAAAGACAAATAACCCAATTTTAAAAAGGCACAGGACATGAACAGACACTTCACCAAGTAAGAGATCCAGGCAGCCAACAAACATATGAAGAAATGTTCATGATCACTAGCCATTGTTGTTGTTGTTTAGTGCCATCAAGTCAGTTTCGACCCATAGTGACCCTGGGTTTATGAGGAGAAGCTGGTGACCTTGAACCACCGACCTTGCAATTCAAATGGCTTTGTAGTCTGGTGCCTTAACCCATAGCGCCAAACTGCAAATCAAACCAGCAATGAGATATCATCCCACACCAGCAAAAGCAGCAAAGATCAATAAAGAAGAGGACTATAAATGCTGGAGAGGATGTAGAGAGACTGGGATGCTGCTGTATTGCTGGTGGGATTGCAAAATGGTCCAACCTCTCTGGAAAGCAATATGGCAATAGAAATACTTTAGGATCCAACAATTCCTCTTCTTGATATTTACCCTCAAAAATATGAGCCATAACATGAGTAGATAGATGCACACCAATGTTCATAGCAGCACTATTTACAACAGCAAAATGATGGAGACAGCCTAAGTGCCCATCAGTTGAAGAATGGATAAACAAACTATGGTACATACACACATATACTATGCTACCTTGAAGAACAAGAAGGAAGCTGCAAGCCACTGCATAACATGGATGAACCTTGAGGACACTATGCTGAGTGAAATTAGCCAGTCACAAAAGGAGAAATACTGCATAGGACTATTATTGTAAAAGACTAAGAAAAAGAACCCACCCTAAAACGGAGGCGGGGGTATATATATATACATACATACATATATATTTGCTTATCATCGGGATATATGGGATGAGAGGAGGGGAGGGAGGGAGGGGAAGATAGAGTACAGGGTAAGGAATAGACACAGAACAGCTTGGGTGCTGGTGGGTGCGGGGCAATACACAAGAAGGGGGAGGGTAATGGAAGAACAAGGCAGATGGGAGAACAGTTACACAGGTTCACATGGGAAAAGTGGGACAGACGTAAATGATGATGCATACACAACTTTGGAACAATAGGGCTCCGGGATACAGGGATTGCTGCATGGTTTGAAAGGGTAAAAGAAGGGAATAATGTTAAGATGCTTGGCTGTCTTTTGAATCTTGGTTTCCCTTTCCTACCATTATAAAATAGACACTTGGTGGGAGGAGAAAGGAATAGCCAGAAACATCACAATAGAAAGCTTGTAAGTCCGTCTTCAGCCCATAACTGATTGGAATACCTTAAAGGGGGTTAGAAGTTGCCCAGTGAAATAGGCTTCCTTTGGAATCTTTGCATTACATAAGACTATAGGTGGAATCCAGAACCCCATCCAGAATCATCTGAGGTGGGAAATTTCCAAAGGATGAGTAGATCAGCCTGTAGGGTCTAGAAGGACAGAAAAAAGACCAGCAGGAAAAATCAGAAACAATAATGGCAGTCTGGTTGATTACTACAAGAACAAGTAAGCTGTTTGCCCAGGAGTCATCAAGGCAAATTGTCAGGTCCCCTCAGAGCAAACTCCCTTCCAAGATTAGCACTCAATGGGAATGTAGGAGCAGCCATTTGATCTGGCTGGTGACCACACTGGTCACCTCTAGGGGAAGAGTGGGAAAAAACAGCAGTGAAGTTGGGAGCTAAGTCCAACCACATTCAATAGACTCCTGTGAATTCAGGTGGAGACCTGGATGGCCAGCAGTACAGCAAGACCCAGGGACTCCTGGGCCCAGAGGCAGTGACATGGCCACAGAGGACCAGAGCAGAGAGTGAAGCGTCCAGCTGATATGAAGTGAGGGGAGATGCACAAGAACACCCATACTTGCAGATAGTACCCCCTTGACCTGGCTTCAATGGCTGGATGATCAGAACTCGACTAGAAGAAGAAAGAAGGGTGGGGGGGGGGGAGAGTAAATGCTACAAATTCATGAACCTTACCTATACAGATGGATGCAGTAGTTTAAAAAAGGGAATATATCTTTACAGCGAGGATCACTTCCACCTCCTCCGTACACGGGGTTGACAAGGATGGGCAACTTAAACATTGGCTATTCTTAATGGGAGTTGCTATAAAGGCAAGAAGCTCTGGTAGTGTAATAGTTATGAGTTGGGCTGCCAACTTCAAGGTCAGCAATTCGAAACTACCAGCAGTTCTGCAGGAGAAAGATGAGGCGTTCTGCTCCTCCCATAAAGATTTACAGACTTGAAAACCCTGTGTAGGGTCACTATGAGTCAGAACCGACTCCATGGTACTTAACAACAACAACAATAAAGACAAGAAGTGACTGGCTTACAAGTTTTCAAGAGGGAGCCTAGTTCCAGATGGGGCAGGAGTAGGTAGAACCTCCACTGAATGATTTCCAGTCTGTCAGGACTGGGCTGGTGAAAGGAAATGGGGATAAGACTATTGTGGTACAATAGTGAATAATTGCCATCAGGACTGACTGTGAGGGTCAGAAATGTAGAGGTAGATGTTTTTTGACAAAAGGAGGGGAGTTATTGATTTTGCATTCCAGGAGTGGAGGTCCCTGGGACCATCCAGTAAGAAGAATGGAGAGCAGGACCCTACCCAGAGGGGTAGTGATGCCAGGGATGGAGACAGAGATGATGATGTGGACAGATGGAGTGGCTGGGGACACTGGACACAGGGAGGGAGAGGGTCTGCATGCTGATGGCTGGGTGGGGGGGACTTGTGGTGGGTACTCTTTGATTATTTGATGATCATGGAGGGGATTGTAATCACTGCAATGAAACTAAATACGTAAGGATGAATGTAAAACTGACATTCTCCCATGTAAACCCATATAATTCAAAACAAAAACTTAAAAAAGAAAGAAATTTTACAGGTAATTATTTTCTATCCTACAGGATTGCTATGATTCAGAATCCACTTAATGGCAGAGGTTTTGGTTTTGAGTAGAGGAAGGAGCTTCAAAAAGTTTGTGGAAAAATGTGATGAATAGATAAAGCATTTTTTTAAAATAAACTTTTTGAAGCTCCCTTGCAATGATAGTGCTGATAGATCCTGAAGTAATTTACTATTTAGTTACATTTTAATTTTTTTTCTTTTATTTTTCACTTAAAACAAAGTTTACATATGCTTTGGTTATAAATATTCATTTCAATTTACTATTAAAACTTGGGAAGGGATACATATGCATCCAACCAATAAACTGATTATTAAAAAGAAACCAAAAAAATATGGAAAAGTTTCTCTTCTAGTTTGAGAGGCTGAAATTAATTCTATGGCCAATATATATCACCTTAGAATCTTCCCATTGCTTACATGATATTGTCATTGATGGAATACTACTATCCAATTTTCTTTGGGGGGGGGTGCACTATTCAGTGAATAAAATCTCAATCTTTTCAAATTTTAGGCATGATTTTTCACTCCAAGAATTTATAAATATTTAAGTATTATTATGACATTTCAACCATAGCTAAAAGATTTAGGCTTTAGAGCATATCCTAAAATGTCTGTTTAGATCTAACAGTTTGCCTTTCTGTTTGTAATTGCCACCTTTGGTGAGTAATGCCTCACTAGAGAGTCAAAAGGCATAACTAGTTAGTTTTTCAGTGTCTAAAATAACTCTTAAGAAATACAGGAGTATAGACTTATGATGGGGCTTCAACACATTAGCAAATAATAGAATTTAAAGGTAATGAAAAATGTCCTCAAACTTTCTGAATCTCCTTCAGATGTGTTAAGATTCCTTGTGTTGCATTATAGAATAACTGGACTGCAAGATCGGTTTGAACCACAAAGTCAGCAGTTCAAACTCACCAGCCAGTCCTCAAAAACCCTATACAGGGTCACTTGAGTTGGATATGATTCAATGGTACATAACAACAACATATGTTTTTAGAACTGATTTAGAAAATAAATATGAATTGAGGATAATGAAGAATAAATTAGCATAATCCTCTTTTGGATTAATAATTGTCCCATAGTCCAGAGTCTATGAGATAAACATGTATCTCATGTTCAAGTCCTATGTCCAATTGTTAGTTATTCCTGTTGGTGTTTTCAGTTGCCATCTAGTCAGTTCCAACTCAAAGCAACCCTGTATAGGATTTCTGAGGCTATAAATCTTTAAGAGAGAAGAAAGTCTCACCTTTCTTCTATGAAGTAACTGATGGGTTTGAAATGCTGAATTTGTGGTGAGTAGTCCAGTGCTTGTCCTATAGCACCAGCAGTGCTCCTCAGTATTTCCTATTCTTCTTAAATGGCTCTAAGTTTTTTATCAGATTTAGTTCTATTTATCATGCACTATTTTGCTGCGAAGGAGCTTAGTAGCATAGTGGTTATGAGTAGGACTGCTAACCTCAAGGACAGCAGTATGAAACCACCAGCCATTTCACAGGAGAAAGATGAGGGTTTCTTCTCCCATAAAGACTTACAGCCTTGGAAACCCCATACAGGGTCGCTATGAGTTAGAACTGACTCCACGGCACACTATCACCACCACCACCATCAGTTTTGCTATGAGATAAAATCCAAGTGCTAACAAGTCATACTGCCACACCTCATGTGATTAATATTCCAGGAGTGAGAATTCTTCTTTCTCCTAATGTCTCTTTTCCTGGATTGCTACACTTATATAAGTTAGTTTCTACTACTGGAACTTATTTTTCTTTCTATCCTTCACTAGGAATCCTGGTGTGGCCCATTAGGATAAACACTGGACTGCGAACCTCAATGTCAGTGGTTCAAATCCAACTGCACCTCAGAAATCCTATACAGAGTTACTCTGAGTTGAAACAAATACAATGACACTTAACAATCAAAACAACCCTTTACTAAGACCGTATGTTCTTTTAGGGAAGAGACTATATGACTCTCTTGGTTACCCAGTGATGCCATAATGGAAATACCACAAATGGGGTATTTCTATTTTAGCCTTCACAGTTCTGAAGGTTAAAATCTAAATCAGGATCTTGGACAATGACTTGGAGTTTCTGGTGACTTCCATCAATGCTTGGTGGCATTTAATTTCTGTCTTCTTCTGTGTATGTCTCTGTGTATATCCTGCTCCTTTTGTAACTCAGACACAGCTAGGTTTAGGGCCCACCCTACTAGGGCATGAGCTAGTAATCATGATTTTTAAAAATCCTCTTTCAAACAGAATCATATTTACAGATATATAATCTAAGATTTCAATATATACTTTGTGTGTGTGTGTGTGGGGGGGGGGGGGTTGCAATTCAATCCATAAAGAATCGCTACTTCTACTACCTTCATGGTTCCTGCATGAAGTAGATGTTTAATAAACATAAATAAATTATTACGAGCTGACAACTCTGCACCAAAGATAACACTTGCTTGTACATGGGTATCATTCTTATATTTCTGCATATCTTGTGAACAGATGCACAGATTACTTCATTCAGTACTATCTTTCCAAAAATTTGCAGATAGCAAAAATCTTGGAAGATACAGATAGTGTGTTTTCAAGAGAAAAGGGAAGGTTTGCTTTCAGTCTTGAAAGATAAATATAGTATCTCTCTCACAAGAAGTAGGCAGGCATGCATACTGTTGAGTATAAAAGATTTAGGATCTCTGAGCTTAAGATTTCTTCACTGCAGTACAGCCACGATATGTACAAGTGAAGCCTGGCCCTCTTTCCTCATGCTTTTGGAACTCAATCAAATATGGTGCGTATGCTGCAGCTATCCATGAAACTATGACATATTAACTTGTCAGCTAAGTTCCTTGGTAAAATCTCACAACTTTCACAGATATTGACAGGTTCTTGACAAAAATAATTGATACAGATGCACGAAATCTCCAAACCTGAGAATTTAACTTTAATAAAAATCAGGTAAGAGACTTAAATATATATTTTGTATAGCTCTCATTTTAGCATTTGTCTATAAGTCTACATAGCTTCACAGATGCTCTACCACTAGGTCCATCACTTACCATTGATTAGGCAAACTTATTAATGGCTTACTATGTAACAGACCTTTTTAAAGTGTTGAAAAGCAAAGATGTCAGCTTGAGAACTAGGGTGTGCCTGACCAAAGCCATGGTAGCCATGGTATTTTCAACAACCTCATATGCATGTGAAAGCTGAACAGTGAATAAGGAAGACAGTAGAAGAATTGATGCTTCTGAGTTATGGTGTTGGAGGAGAATATTGAAAGTGCCATGGGCTGCCAAAAGAACGAATAAATCTGTTTTGGAAGAAGTGCAGCCAGAGTGCTCCTTGGAGGTCAAGATGACCAAACTTTGTTTCTCATGCTTTGGACATATTGTCAGGAGGGACCAGTCGCTGGAAAAGGATATCATGTTTGGTACGGTGGAGGGTCAGAGAAAAAGAGGAAGACTCCCAACGAGATGGATTGGCCAAGTGGCAGCATTGATGGACTCAAGTGTGGCAACAGTAGTGAGGTTGGCCCAGGATTGGGTAGTGTTTCATTCTGCTGTTCATAAGGTTGCTATGAGTCAGTACCGACTCGATGGCACCTAACAACAACAACAACAATGTAAGAGACACATGTCCTTTTGTTTAAAACCTTTGCATGCCTCTAATATTTCCTTTAGAGTTATATTCTGAAATGGCCTACTTGATCTTGAAATTGTCATGCACAAAATTATTTGATTATTTCTTACTATATTTAGAAAAAAAGTTCTGATCATCAACTTTTTTTCCAAATCCTTCCATAAAATTATCCTAACTCACTTCTCAAGCCTTATATTCTACTATAAACTGTTTTCTAAAAAGTACACACTGATTGTTGTTGTTGTTGCTGTGTGCCATTGAGTTAGTTTCAACTCAGAGAAGCTCTAGAGGGTTTCCAAGAGCAGCTGGTAGTTTACTGATAATGTGGTTACCAGTTCAGTGCTTATCTTGCAGTGTCACACAAGGGCTATCCTATATTTTTTCTTTGTATTTATTTATTTTTTCCTTTCCTGACTTTGGTCAAACTTTCTGAAAGTCACTTCTCATAGCCATATATTCATTTATCTAAGCCCTGTCACACCTTCAGTAACAGACTCTCCCCAACCAGAATCAGAATCAATTTCTTCTTTCTCCATAACCTTTACACCATTTGCATTAACTTCATTGTGACTTATGTTACAGATACACACACGCACACACACCATCTCCTTTAAGACTATTTTCCGAGAGGGGTATCTTCCTGATGTCCTGATAGATGATGGCTGAAAGCAGAGAATACCAGAAATATATTTATCTGTGTTTTATTAACTACACAAAGGCAGTCTACTTGGTGGATCATAACAAATAATGAATAACATTGCAAATAAGGAGAATTCCAGAACACTTTATTATGTTCTTGAATGTAAGGTAGCTAAAATGAATGAAAGAAATCATGAAGTAAAACAGTTGAAGGGAAGATTTCAAAGCAACATCTTATAATATAATATGCAAAGTTCTGGAGTTGGAAATCAAATGAGAAGAACAAGCTCAGTATTTTTCAAGCTGAAAGAACTAAAGAAAAATTTGACATACTAAAGAATTTTTTGGGCAAAATATTGAACATAAGAAGCATCAAAAGAAGATGGAAGGGCTACACAGAATCATTGTATATAATAAAAATTAGTTTGCATGCAACCATTCTAGGAGGTAATATATAAAGCAAGAACCAATGGTACTAAGGGAAGAAGTCCAAGTTGCACTGAAAGGACAGACATAAAACAAGTCTCCAGGAATTGAGGGAATAACAATTGAAATGGTTCAACAGAAGGAGGCAATACTAGAACTCATTTATCTATGCCAAGAAATTTAGAAGGTAACTACCAGGGCTATCAATTGGAAGGGATGCAAGGCTATTCAAAACAATGTGATCCTATGAAACAAAAATTATAAAATTAATACATTAAAATTACACACAATTAAAATTGTGTTGAGAATAATTCAAAAATGGTTGCAACAGTACGTCAACAGGGGAATGCCAGAAACTCAAACCATATTCAGAAGAGGTACTGGAACAAGGGATACTACAGCTTATACCAGATAGATGTTGGCTGAAAGTGGAGAATGATATTTGCTGTGATTACACAAAGACATTGGGCTGTGTAGGAGATCATAACACATTATGGATAACATTGCAAATAATGATATTTCAGAACACATAAGTGTACTCATGTGGAACCTGTATATAGATCAAGAGGCATGCAGAACAAGTGGCATGATTTTAAACCAGCAAAGTATACATCAGAGTGATATCCATTCACCTTATTTATTCAATTTGTATGCTGAGCAATAATCTGCTAAAATGGAATAGATGAAAAAGAATGTGACATCAAGATTGAAGGATGACTCATTAGCAATCTGTGATATGCAGATGACATGAACTTCCTTTCTTAAAGTAAATAATTTACTGATGGGGATCAAAGATAATAGTCTTCAATATGGACTATGCCTCAGAACAAAGAAAACAAAAATCCTCACTACTGGGCCAATAAACAACAAGAAAAGAAAATGTTGTCAAGGTTTCATTTTACTTGGATTTATAATCATTGCTCATGAAAGCAACACACCAAGATATCAGGCAAAAGTTATATGGACAACAAAACTATTATAAAAGACCTCTTTAAAGTGTAAAAGAGCAAAGATATCACTTTGAAGATTAAGGTAACCCTAACCAGAGCTATTTCAATCTTCAGGTATTTTCAGTTATTTCACATGTATGCAAAAGCTAGACAATTCATATAAAAGACCAAAGAATTAGTGCATTTAAGTTATGATTTTAGGGGGAAAATGTTACATCTATCATAGACTGCCAGAATAACAAATTTTTCTGTTTTGGAAGTACAGCCAGAATGCTCCTTAGCATCAAGGATGACAACACTAGTCTCATGTTGTCAGAAGGAACCCCTCTCAAAGAGATGGATTATTAACACCATGGCAACACAAACGGGCTAGAAAATAACAACATTGTAAGGATGGTACAGTATCAGGTCAATTTTTTTTTTTTTTTTTCTGTTGTCAGCATCTTTATGAATTGCAACCATCTCAACAATACCTAACAAACAATAACAGCAACAACATATTATACTTTTAGCAAAAGGCCATGCATAGAGTAGTACTGAGTATATTTTTAATTAAGCCAACATTTTTTACATTTCATAATCAGAAAGTACCATAGCTAAGAAAATCCCAGATGTTCATATACCTTTATAGTGGGCACTGACATAATGAAATGCTTGATTCAGAACTTTCTGATGCTGTTCTCATGATAAAGGAGCATGAAGTTTGTCTAAGCATGTTTTGGAACCTACCATGACTCATGATAGAGAAGCATGAATTTTGTCTAAGTTTGTGTTGGGATCTATCATATTTTAACTCCTTTGCAAAGTAGAATAAAATTTTATTCTGCAAATATAATTGAGTAGTTGGTTAAACCAAAAATATTATCAACATTTTTAGAAAAGTCTGATTTGAAAAGTATTTTGAGTGCAGAAAGCAAGACCCTAATTTGTTTTGTTGTTAACTGCCACTGAGTTGGTACTGATCCATAGCAACCCTATATAGGGTTTTTGAGGAGCAGCTGCTGAGCTTGAATCATCAACCTTTCAGTTCAAACTATCACCACACTAGGACTCCTAATAGTATACCTTAAAAGAAAACAAGGAAAAATAAACATGAATTTTGGAAGAGGAAAATAAAATTGAGTGATGAAATGAAAAAGAAAAAAAGATTAGCTCAGCAACAGTCAAAGGGTAAGTATCTTGCAAGATGGTGGTAAATGAGAAATGTATTAGGGAAATATGGCTGAAGAGTCCTGGTATGGAGCTGTGGGATAAAGCACTGGACCACAAGGTAGGTTTCAACCATAAATATCAGTGGTTCAAACTCACCAGCCACTACTTGGAAACCCTAAACAGAGTCACTGTGAGTCAAAACTGAATCAATGGCCCTTAACAACAACAACAAAGGCTGAAGGCACTTTCCAAATCAAAATAATAATAATCTTATTTGCTTTCTGAGTGCTAAATTATAAGTATTTTTTATGTTTATATGTTTAATTCTGTTAGTAACTATATAACCAGGTAGACTATTATCACTTGAGGAGTCCTGGTGTGGTGCCATGAGTTAATGCACCAGACGAACTGCAATGTCAGTGGTTCAAGCTCACCAGCTACTCCTCAGAAACCCTATACAGGGTCGCTATGGGTCGAAACCAACTCGACAGCACTTAACAACAGCAGCAACATTACTACTTGCCTTTTGTATGTGAAAAGTATATCATAATAAGTTTATGTAAACTGCCCAAGATAATACAACTGGAGTCTTGGAATTGGAATTTGATCCCAGTCAGATCAATTCCAGGGTGAGTTCTAGGTTGGGTTGCTGTTATATAAATTTATCTGGCTCTTTAAAGCTTCACAACAGTATGATGTGGCCATACAGGCATGTAATACTGACACTACGGGGAATAAAGATATGTGTCATATGAGCACAGTTACCTCCTTTTGATTGTCTCAATGGAGAGGCAGCAACAGAAAATCATGAGGAATATTAAGTCAAAATGATTCAGGAAGTGGCCTGTGCTTAAGTAATCCATGGTCCACAGCTGGGTTCAGAACTGTAGCTTCAGGGTGAAACTAACACAGCACATATCAAAACCAAGTCTTTATTTTATTTTCCTAACTACATTGCTCATTATTGCCTAAAAAATGGATCATTAGTTGAGAGGTATGTTACAATTTAACACCTGAGTCATATTTAATTTCAGTGATAGCTCTGGATAGCATATTTCTCTTTCACAGTACTCTGGGGAATTTCAGAAACACTAGACATATTCTTATGGCAGAATTATACTGAGGAGTTTAATTCACAGAAAAATGGCGCATGACATCTATCAAGCAGTGAGCATGCAGCTTAGATGTAGACTCAAAAGTCCTGGGCAACTTTACAAGGTCAAATGAGACCTATAAGAGTATTTGGTTCTCTTCAAAGTTTTGCAACTGCATCAGAATTTCTTATACATGTCTACTCCTATTTCTCACACAGAGGCCAGATAAATTTTTGCTGAAACAGGTCATCACCTTCTTCCCGAAGTACTAGCCCCTGTGTACATTCTCATGCAAGACATAGGACAGGGCCTCTCAGATCTGATTAGATGCAGTTTCACTCTGTCCTATGACGCTTTCTTCCACTAGCTGCAGCTGTAACATCTTTCTTTTCTAAGAAATTTCTACACTAGCTATTCATGTGTCTTTGCCTTCTTCGATTGCTTTTTATCCCAGGTGTACTCATTCCAGAACCCCTCTCTCAAACTAACAGCCAAATGGAAAACTTAATTCACCTTAGTGATTACTGTATTTCTCTCCAATCTCGTTAACTTTAATTATGATGTAGTGTTTTCGTACTTTTTTTTACCCAGTTTATCAGTAAATTATTTTCCAAATGATATTTTACACAATGCTTGCATGAACAATTCCTTTTGGAAGCATCAGTACAAGGTTGGTCCCTATCCAGGTAGAGGTTAATGATGTCCCAAATGTACAACTTTTCCAAACTACTATACCACTCCATCTTTCCTTTAGTACTTTCCCTCGTGTCTTAGGGTTCCATATTTCACTATACTATCTCACAGAATTCACAAACTGTCAAGGAAATGACTCCAGAGTTGTGGAAACTCACAAGTCCTAAATCCAGGGGGTCAGGCATCAGTCTGGAGAAATCACTCACATGAATGATTACAGGGGTTGACAAAGCCAGATCATTAGGTCAGGCATCAAACTGCTAGCCCACAATGTCAGGCAGCATGTTTCTGGTTTAAAATCTTCTGGTTGCAGGGGTGACTCAGGGGTGAGGATAATGGCTCATGTGGTTGTGGAGGACAGCAAGCCCCATATCCATGGTCCAAGCATTAGTCTGGAGGCCTCTCCTGACCCACATGACTTCAGGGATTTATAAACTCAAATCAGTGGGTCAGTCAATAGGCTGCTGGGAAGTCAGTGGAAAAGGTCAGACAAGAGTCTGCTGGCTCAAGAACCAGAGGTCAGTGGAAGATGAGCCAAATGAAGTATCTAGAGCAAACTTTTCAAGAGCATTCCTACACATTGGATGCAGACCACACAGCCAAGGAAACTCAGGGTTGTGACTTGAGTAAAGCAGGTACTCCTGATACAGCCATCCTAATCTTCCCTCATTAACATACCAAATAGCTAACTCCAAAAACGGGACCATAATCATAGGCATTGATGCTGTTGTTAAGTGCCTTTGAGTTGGTTCAGACTCACAGAAACTTTAAGTTTTCTGAGGTGTGGCTGGTGAGTTTGAAATGCTGACCTTGTGGTTCAAACCAACCTTGGGATCTAGTGCTGATCCTAAAGCAGCATGCCAGGAATCCATCACAGGCATACAGATTAGGATATACAATACATACCAAAATGGAGAACTATGGCTAAATACCTTAAGCAATTTACTGCACTGTAATGGTCAATTTTTTCTTCCCAATTACAGATTATATCAAAGTCTAATATATGAAGTCTTAGTGTGGTGCTGCAGAATAATGCACTGGACCACAAGGTCAGTTTGAACCACAGGTTGGTGGTTCATAGTTACCACCTATTCCTTGGAAACCCTACGCAGGAATGCTATGAGACAGAAATGACTCCACGGTTCTTAACAACAACATCAGTATGACTGTCACTTGTTGTTATTAGATGCTGTCCAGTCAGTTTAGTTTGTCCTTATTCCTAACATAAGAATTTTATCTCTGGAACGAGAATTGCTAGTAGCAAACACTACAAGTATTATCTCTGTGTTCATGATTTCCATAGAGTTTTCTACTTTTTCAATTCTAAGAATCTATTTCTTGAGCTTTCTCAAAGCCTCTGGATCCCCATTTCTCCTCTGCCTACTGTAATTTCCCATCAAGGAGGGAACTGCAAAAAGTGACAGAAGAACAACTTCCAATACTGGGTCCCCATATATTTGCAAGTTTGAAGTTGCAATATAAGTAGACATTAAGAAAATCCATGTGAATATATTTGTTTAATTTTGATGTCTGTAAAGGAACTTGCTTCAGTCTTACAAAGTTAACATATACCATTGGATGTCAGACCATAACTGGCATATGATTAGCAAACTGTAAAAGATTCCAAGTGAATAAACAAGCACTGAGAATGAAAGGAATGCAAGATTAATAAGTTGTTGTTAACTGCTGTTGAGTTGGATCCAACTCATAGTGGCCCTGTGTAGGGTTTCCAAGAAGCCACTGGTGAGTTTGAACCAATGACCTTGTGATTCAAACTAACCTTGCAGTCTAGTGCTTATCTTACAGTGCCACATGTACGCTCTTTCAGATGAGACTGAGCAATAAGAGATATTTTTTCTGTTACAACTCACATTAAAATGGTTCTATATGTAAAAAGTGGCATTTAAAAATTATGTGGGAAAAAAAGTTCTGGGAGGTATGAAGCAATCGTTAGAAGTGAGTCTATTTAAAGAAAATAAAACAGAACTTTAATTATTTTGTTCTCAACAATTTTAAAGAGAGGTAGAAAGAAAGCATTGTGTTTCTTGTTTGATAGTGATAAGTTCCATGTTGTATATTCCATATGAACCGAAATTCAACAAGAGTAGTCATCATCTTCATCCACCTCACCCCAGCTAAATTAAATTTTAGGTGTAGGTTTGTTCTCTTTGTCTTTCCTTGCAAAGGTTGTGGCAGAAATTAAATGGAGTATTAAAATTGCTTGAGGGTAGTCCCCAGATCTAGAAGCTGAGGCAATCTCTGTCAGCCAATCAGCTATGGGAGACTGGCAGCCTAGGAGAAGACAAAGTGGGTTTGGCTTATAGTAAAGGTCCACCTGAAACTGAATTGATGGGTACATTCAAAATTACTGCCCTGGAGACTTTCGTAAATTACACTCTGTCATCACTTTCTTGTTTACTTTCCTTCTTCTTACTTACCACAATATATTATTGTGACTCATACTATTTGTCTATGGGAATGTTGGTGTGGTACTGTAGGATAAACTCTGGATTGCTAACTGCAAGATCAGTGGTTCAAAGCCACCAGCAAATCCTCAGAACCCCTATTCAGGGTCACTATGAGTTGGAACTGACTTGACAGCATACAGCAGCAACAGAGTCTTTGGGTGGTACAAATGGTCAACACACTTGTCTGCTAACTCAAAGGCTGAAAGCTTGAACCCATCCAATGGCACCCTATAAAAAAAGGTCTGGTGATCTACTTCTAAAATAGTCTTTGAATCCCATATGGAAAATAATTCTACACTGACACATATGGGATTGCCATAAGTAGGAACCAACACCACTGCACCTGTTTCATATTTGTTTATATAAATATGTTCTCATTGCTTCTCTCTATCCTATGAGACCCAATACCCCATAAACGCTGATATTTTGTTTATTTTATTCACAGAATTTTTTTTCCTCTAAAGGCTAGCTCTGGCAGCATAATGGTTACCATTCAGGCTGCTAATCTCAAGGTCAGCAGCTGGAAACTACCAGTTGTTCCATGGGAGAAAGATTAGGCTTTCTGCTCCAGTCTGGTAGTGTAGTGTGTTACGAGTTGGTTTGTTAAGCTTCAAGTCAGCACTTGAAAAAATTTACAGCCTCAGAAATCCTCCGCTGGGTCGCTATGAGTAGGAACCGATGGCATGTCACCACCAACAACAACACCACCAGAACCCAGCTAAGTGACACACTTAATTTGTTGTCATTAAGTGTCATCGACACTATACTCACAGTGATCCTGTACAGGATTTCTGAGGAATGGTTAGTGAGCTTGAACCAGTGACCTAGTAGTTCAAATCAACCTTGGAGTCCTGTGCTTATCCTACAGCACCACACCAGATACTTACTGGGACTCCAATAAATACCTGTGTGGAATGATTAAATAAATATATGCATGAATGATTAAATAAATATATGCATGAATGAATACACTAGCATTAAAAGATCCTATTAGATAAACCTCATGATGCTAGTTGATGGCATTCAAAAACTGGAATATAAATATGACGAAGATCAATGTTAAGTGCCATTGAGTTGATTTTGATTCATATTAGCTCTGTAAAGGAATTCCAAAGAGTGGGTGGTGGAATTGAACAACCGATTTTCCAGATATTAGTCCAGTGCTTATCCTTCAGTGTCACACCAGTATTCACTAAGAACAATGTTGTTGTTAAGTGCCATCAAGTCAGTTCTGACTCCTAGCAACCCTGTATAGATAGGGTTTCCGAGGAATGGCTAGTGGGTTTCGAAGTCTGGTGCTGATCTTACAGTGCCATCCCATCAGAAAGTCAAAGTGTTTCCTTTCTAAGTAACAGTGTATAACTGACTTTGCCTCTAACATGCTAGTACTTTTCTCTATGGGGAGGAATTCTGGTAGCACAGTGTGTTATGATTTGGGCTGCTTAAGGTCAGCACTTCATATCTCCCAGTCACTCCAAGGAAGAAAGATGCAGCTTAATATGCTAGCTTCAATTTGTGACTTTATTTCATTGAAACAAATTTACCAATTAAACCAGTAGAAAGAATGCAATCTGAATATTTTAAAATTTAGATTCTCTACTTAAAATACAAAAGGTGAAGAAAAACCATAGACACCTGGGTCATCTGTTGCGCCCAGCAGCAAATGATTCAAATCCAGTTGCAGTGAGCAAGAGCAAGCAGCAGAAAAAAAGTCTGAAAGGGCTTCAGCTAGATGAACCCGAAAAAAAGCCACACAAGTAGCAGCTTCAGAAAACCTATCACAGTATTTTTCAGCTGCCCCACAGGATTAAAATAAATAATTTTCTCCCTTTGCCCACATGAAATAGCAAGACACATTCTGAAATATCCCGTTAAGTTCAAATATGCTACCCAGACACACCAAAAAGAGCTATAATAAAGGAATTATCTGATGTACTTCACAGAATTACAAAAAATTATCAGGCTAACAAATTAGAGCTTTTAAATCTATGTAGCAGCTTGAACTACAATATTGGTACAAACTGATCTAACAAGTTGTTCCCTACAGAATAGAATTAATATGATGAACCAAGTGAAGAAAGAGAGAAAACACCCACACTTATTTTATTTTTATTGAAGGTAAAAACCACCTGCACACATTTCTGTTCAAAGAAAAATGTTCAGTTTCATTTTTCTCTCACAGATAGAAAATGTACTCCATAGAATTGGAACTGCTTCTTTTTGTTTCTTGTTCTATCCGAATTTGATTTGCATATTTGGGGACATGTTAAGGTGTTCTCTGTCATTTAGAGAGTTTATAAAAAGGCAATTGGATCTCAAATCATAGTTTTCTTTATTTCTAATAGTGAAAGCTGCACAACCTTCTGAGAAGTGAGCCATGAGAGGAAGACATTAGCTTGCCTTGTATTAGATAATAAAAAAGTTCCACAGGGGACGAGTTACATATTATGACATTGTGAATATAAGGCTCATTTGGATTTAATTCATTACTACATCATGTTGCACAGGAAAGCAATTTTTAAGCAATAGAAGTGCACTTCATTTGAAAAGGACCCAGCTATAACACACAATCAGTTATTGAAGACAGAAACTGATTTCCCAAATCAGGCATATAAAATTTAATATATTTTCTCCAGTTATAATGAAAGGGAAGGGAACTTCAATGCCATTTTGTTTTTGCAGATCAGCATGAAATTTTTTTTTTATTATTTGGGATGTGTATTTTTTGCCTGAGGAATTGACTAGAGACTGATACCGACTTCCCCCCACCCCACCCCCTCAAAAAAAAATCAATGAAGAATATTATAACATATCATCAATAACATATTTTGAAATACTTATTAGAATATATGAATATATAAATTGTATCCTCCCTTAAATGTTATAGTAATACATTAAAAGTTAAGATGGGAGACTCATTCATCAGTGAACTAGAATGGTGGGCTTGGCAAGTGTTTTTTTTTAAATGCTTGTATTAATTTCTGGTATTTTTCATTGTAATTTTAAAGACTGATTGAATTACACTTGAATCAAGAAACTGAGGTAAATTGTTTTGCTTATCCAAATTTACTTAATCTGTGTTTATGCAGACATCTAAAATTAGGAAACAAAGTCATCCATTCTGAGATAGATATCTGAGACAGAGATGGTGAACTTTCATTATCCATTTTCAGGTACCTGAATTACTTTCAGGCAACTTTATTTCCGGAATTACCAACTAGAAATAACTATTTGTAACATTTTAAAAATCACTATAGCATGATAATTTATTTGACAAACTTTTGTAGAAGTAATATATTTCATTTGTAAACAATATTCCTGAGATTTTATAATACTCTTAAGTGCAATTTATAAATATCTTGCTATATTTCCAAAGCATGGCTTCAAATTTTCACATTGCATATATTGAAGGGCCTTGTCTGCCATTTGAATCCTGATTACATTGACATTCAAAAGCACATGAAAATAAGAAGGCTTTATCAGTTCCCAACCTTTCCATGTTTAACTTATACTTTACTAAATATGATCATTACCAAATTTCTATTTCAAGAGTGTTGGGAAGTCAAGTGAATCCACAGGAAACTGACATACCGAGTCTCAAAGAAAAGGATTTGTTTTTCTCTTTTATGACATCTGACTGATGGTGTTCTTATTTTTGGAATGAATAAGATCAAGAACTGAATGGATTCGAAAGCATATTATATACAGTGGAGGAGAAAGATACTAGAAAAATATGAGGATTTCTAAGGCTGAGTGATCTTCTGGACAGGCAACCAGTTAACACAGATGACCCTGATATATCTGAAGGAAATATTTGACAGTTAAATAAGTCACTAAAAAATATATTTTTTTCAATATTAAAAACTTTTATTTCTAAAAAATGAATGGAAATTTTAAATAAGAATTGGGGGTTGCTTTATTTTGACCCTTAATAATCTAATGTGGTCCTAATTTTTTTTTTTTCACTCAGATAGATTGATTATAAAAGATTAAGAAAAGGAATTTTGATTAACAGGAAAGTGAGAGAGAATCCATTAAGCTTACTTCACCATTGAAACAGAAAAACAAACTACTAGGAAGGGTGGTCTCTAGATAGAATCAGCCACTTTCTGTTAATAACAGGACATTAAAGACCTGTGATTGGGATCTACTTTGCACCTCCTTATATCTATAATCATAAGAATGCCTTTTAATGAAATTGTTACATTCATTTCTTCCTTATAGAATGAGAGTGCTCTGAAGATTAAATAGAATGTCATTAAAAACTGAGGAGTGCTTGGCAGAATGCCTGTAATTTAGTAGACATTCAGCACACATTAGCACAAGAGAAAAGAAAACTTTCTCCCTTCAAAAGCAACTTCTTAGGACATGCTATGAGAATATTGATACAATACGCTCGAAATGCAAATATCTAATGTATATATGTTGCTGTTAAGTACCATGGAGTCGGTTCTGACTCATAATGACCCTGTACAGAGTTTCTGAGGCTGTAAATCTTTACGGGAGCAGAACGCTTCATCTTTCTCCCATAGAACAGCTGGTAGTTTCGAACTGCTAACCTTGAGATTAGCAGCCCGATAAGTAACCACTATGCTACCAGAGATCCTTAATGTATATATGTTGTTGTTGTTGTTGTTGTTGTTGTTAAGTGCCGTGGAGTCGATTCCAACTCATAGCGACCCTGCACAGGGTTTCCGAGGCTTTACGCCTCATCTTTCTCATGCGGAACGGCTGGTAGTTTCGAACTGCTGACCTTGAGGTTCACAACCTGATTCATAACCACTACGCTACCAGAGATCTGGGAGTTTAATTTAAAATTATAAATCAGAGTGTTATGGTTGGAATTGTGTTTCTAAAAAGTGGGTTGTGAATCTTTGTCTGTGGTTATAATCCTATTTGGGAATAGACTGTCTTTGTTATATCAATGATGCAGGAATTTGGTTGGGTATATCTGGAGTCAATCTCTTTTGAGACAGAAGAGATTAAACTAGGAAGCACAGATGGGGAAAGAGAGATGCTAACCTACATGAAGCTCTCCAAGGAACAAGCTCAAATGAAAAAAGACCTTCTTTTCTTGAGTCAAAGGAGAGAGAAAGCCTTCTCCCAAGGTAGCATGCTTAATTGAAATTTGTAGGTATGGTGCTGTGGGCTAACGTGTCAGACTGCAAAGTCCTTTGAACTGCAATGTTGGTGGTTCAAGCTCACCAGCTGCTCCTTGGAAACCCTATACAGGGTCACTATGGGTTGGAATCAACTGACGGCACTTAACAACAACAAATTTTGAGAAAATAAATTTCTGTTTATCTTGTAGCAGTAGGTAAGACAATGTGCAAACCAGAAATATACATTATTTTCTTAAAAACAGCAACCAAAAATATAGTCCACATGAAAGCAAGCACTTCAGTAAGAAGGTTCATATTTGGGATGTGTTCTTTCATGCAGTAACAATTTACTGAGTGCTTACCTACAATGACTCAGATACTGTTCCAGACTCACAGTTCTTTTTCTATTGCAAAATAGAAAGTGACTCATGCCCACAAGAAGAGAGAAAGTGAAGTACTGAGAGTTGCAAAGAGAAAAGAGAACTCAACTGCATGAGAGATCAAAAAGAGCTGCATGAGGGAGTTAACCCCTGAGCCAGAACTCAAAGGAGGCATACAATTTGAAAGGGTTAGGATTGAGAAGGACACTGCAGGTAAAGGTCCCTTTGTCAACAAGCCTCATTTATTCTATTTGTGGTTGTTACTCTGGCCAAACAGCTTGTGTGAAAGGCATAAGCTTTCATCTTTGCTTTGACTCTATTGAGTTAAGAAAAGTAATGTCATTCTGCATAACACTTACAAACTGAGTTAAGAATTTGCCTTATCTAAAGTCCAGAGTAATGAAATACTATGCTTAATTAAATAAATCTTATCCTATGTATTCCTTTTGTGATTAAATTTAAAACAACGTACGTACATTTGTTATCTGGAAACATCAATGATAGAACAGCTAATTAGTTCCTTTAGAGCCATCACTGTATTAATTTTAAATTCACTCTGTTATCATTTGCATAAATTGAATTATGTGCACTTTTTTTACACATTTATATGATTTTGCACAATTACAATGGCAGTTTCTGTATTGCTTTTTTCATTTCTCCCAAACTTCCTGTTCTCATTTCCTTCAATGTTAAAGAGAAGAACTAAAGCTGCAAGAGGTAAGGAAGAGGAATACAAAAAGAAATAAAATTTTTAAAGAGTAGAAAGTTGAGTGAAAAGCAAGGGTAGAGACTAGAAGAGAAAGTTAGTGATGAAATCAGTATCTTCAAACATCAGCAAAACTTTCAATTTGTATAAAACCTTAATGGCAAAACATATGTTCCGGTGGGATCACAAAAATAAAAAAGACTGATGTCAGGCAATCTTTCTAGTGTTCTGTTATAATAAAACCAGTCCCTGGGTCTACACGAACAGCACTGCTAGCTTATCCTCAGCCAAGGACTATCCTGCTTCCCTTATTTAAGAAAGTAGGAAATGTGCAGTTGTCAAGTTTCTTGATTGGAAGTTAGAATATCCATCTATCCATTCTGTACTCAGTATTGGATAAAAGAAAGTTAATGGGGATGGGTGGTAAAGGTGGAAAGGGAGGATGAGTGAAAGGAAAAGACTGTATGCACAACAATAATAACAAACAAGTAATGAAACCAAGTGCCTAGATCAAAAGAACAGAGGACAGAGAATCAGTATAGTGGCTTACTCGCTTAATGTTGAGATGGTAAAGTAGAGCAGTCAATTGTATATTTGTGTCTGGATAGCTTGAACAGTTTTTCTCCATGCAGGTGATCAAGTCAGAATGAAGAAGATCATAGATATTTAGTACAAGTTTACAATAAGGGCTCTAACAGTTTGAAGCCATTTACATTATGGGTTGTCCTGATAAAAAGTATGGACTTCTTTACCTTTCCTACTTACATAAACCTAATTCTTATGATGTGATCCAGCACAGGGATACCACAGTTTAAGAATTTGATGTACCTCTGTTCAATTAGTAGTGATTGCCATGAGCAGTGGGATGATAAGGACTCTGAAACAAGCTTTGAACTGCTGACCTTAAGGTTAAGAGTTCAGTTTATAATCCACTACGCTACCAGGGCTCCTATTAAAGGCATAAATTTGGAAGTGACTGAATGTTGCAAATTTGTTTTTCTTCCTGTGGGTTTAATATCAGTAAATCAAGGTAATATAGTTTGGTAATATAACTAAAAATATCAATAGCTACTATAAAATGTATCTGGTGCTACCACTGGAAGGGTGAGAATTCTACCATATATGTATTGTGGTTGTTGGTAGATGCCATCAGGTCTTGCCTAACTCCTAGCAACCCTATGCAAAAGAGAATGAAAAACTAGTCCTGTTCCATCTTCACAGTCTTCACTTTTGAGCCCACTGTTGCTGTCATTATGCCAATCCAACTCACTGGGGATCTTCCTCTTTTTCTCTGACCTTGAATTTTATCACATTTTATCATGTCCTTCTTCAGTGACTGGTCCCTCCTGATAACATATCCAAAGTGTGAGAAACAACAAAGTCTTGTCATCTTGGCTTCTAGAGTGCATTCTGGTTACACTTCTTTCAAGACAGATTTGTTGGTTCTTTAAGCAGTCCGTTATACTTTTAATATTCTTCTCTAATACCATAATTCAAATGCATAATTTCTTCTACAGTCTTCCTTATCCATTCTTCAACTTTCACATGCATACGAGGTGACTGAACATACCATGGCTTGGGCCAGGTACACCTTTGTACTTAAACTATTATCCGTTACTCTATAACACTTAGAAAAGGTCTTTTGCAGTAATTTTGCCTAATACAGCACTGGGTTTAATTTCTTGACTGGTGCTTCCATGAGCACTGATTATGGATTTAAGCATATGAAGTCTTTGACAACTTCAATCTTTTCTTTGTTTATCATAATATTTATTGATCAGTTTGTGAGGATTTTTGTTTTCTTTATATTGAGATGCAATCCATACTGTGGCTGTAGTCTTTGATTTTCCTTAGTAAGTATTAAAGTCCTTTTTGCTTCCAGCAAGCAAAGTTGTATCATCTGCATAGCTCAAGTTGTCAATGAGTCTTTCCTTGAATCCTGATGCTAAATTCTTCTTCATATAATCTCGCTTCTTGGATTATTTGCTTAGCATACAAATTGAATGAACTATGGTGAAAAGATACAACCCTGCCACATGCCTTTCCTGATTTAAACCATTCAGCATCCCTTGTTCTGTCCTAATGACTACCTCTCTATCTACATAGAGGTTCCTCAAGAAGTAAGTGTTCTGGAAGACTCATTCTTTACAATTTTATCCATAGTGTGTCATGATAAATGCAGTCAAAAGCTTTTTCAAAGTCAATAAAACCCAAGTAAACATTGTCTGGTATTTGCTGCTTTCAGTCAAGATCCATCTGATCTCAACTGAAATGATATCCCTAGTTCCATATCCTTTTCTGAATCCAGTTTGAATTTGGGGCAGTTCCCTTTTGATGTACTGTTGTAACCATCTTTGAGTTATTTTCAGAAAAAAATTTACTTGCATGGGATATTAATCATGTTTTAAAATTATTTTTGCATTCCACTGGGTCATCTCACTTTGGATTGGGCACAAATATGAATCTCTTCCATTGGCTGGCAGGTAGCTGTCTTCTAAATTTCTTGGCATAATTGAATGAGTACTGCCAGTGTTGTATTAGTTTGTTTAAAGATTTCAATTTATCCCTGGAGCCTTGATTTCTGCCCACCAGTACCTTCAGTGTAGCTTGGACTTCTTCCTCAGTAGCATTGGTTCTAGAGTATTTCCTTAAATGGTTAAACATCAACCAATTATTTTTGGAACACTGACTGTGTGTATTACTTGCATCTTCTTTTGATGGTTCCCAAATCATTCGATATTTTCCCAGAGAATTCTTCAACAACACAAGCTGAATCTTGAATTTTTCTTCAGTTCTTTCAGTTTGAGTAATGTTGAGCGTGATCTTCCCTTTTGGTTTTCTAATTCCAGCTCTTTACACATTTCATTATACTTGTAATTTCATTATAACACTCGATTTTCTTTTCATTCAGACCTTTGAAACTATTTGCTCACAGTTCTTTTATTTCCTTATTTCTTTCATTCGCTTTAGCTCAAGAGCAAGGTTCAGTGTCTCTTCTGACATCCACTTTTGTCTTTTCTTTATTTCATGTGTTTTTAATGACTTTTTGCTTTTATCCTGATATCCTTGATGTCATCCC
The DNA here is from genome assembly GCF_000296735.1 of Chrysochloris asiatica. Classification (NCBI taxonomy): domain Eukaryota; kingdom Metazoa; phylum Chordata; class Mammalia; order Afrosoricida; family Chrysochloridae; genus Chrysochloris; species Chrysochloris asiatica. The sequence continues at coordinate 8,749,868 of NW_006408626.1, forward strand.
ACAACTTTTCTGGTCTTTACTAATTTGTGTCTCATGCATCATATGTATTCTTGTGGCGGGATATATTTAGCAATATATATATATATTGCTAAATGTAGGTGATTGTTGTTGTGTTAAGTGCCATCCAGTTTCTACTCTTAACAACCCTGTATAGGATACTTGAGGCTATAAATATTTATGGGAGCAGAAAGTCTCATCTTTCAACTATGAAGTAACTGGTGAGCCCCAAAGATGACTTTGAGGTTCCCAGGCCACCTACAGAGCACCTTGCTCCCTAATTAAATGTATAGTGGTGGTGGTGGTGGTTGTGTGCTATGGCATCAGTTCCCACTTATAGCGACCCTATATTGGGTTTCTGAGGCTGTAAATCTTTTCAGGAGCAGAAAGCCTCATCTTTCTTCCATGAAACAACTGGTAGTTTTGAACTTCTAACCTTTAGGTTAACAGCCCAAATCGTAACCACTACAACTACCAGAGCTCCTTAACTAAATGTATATATATCACTATGTATATACAATACACACATATAACTAAATCTGTATATGTATTTTCATATATGCATATGTTTCTGTTGTTTTTAAGCACCATCGAGTCAGTTCCGACTCAATGGCACTGTATAGGGTTTCCAAGGAGCACTTGTGGGTTTGAACTGCTGACTTGTAATTCACAGTTCAGTGCTTTTCCTATAGTGACAACCTGTTTTTCACAAGGTGAGAGAATAGAAAGAAAAGTAATAAGTAAAAGGAGGAAAAGTAAGCCAAGAATAAGAAGACAGTCTTTAAAAATATATTTCAAAAGAAAGAAAATAAACTTGATTTGGTAATCCATTTGATCTATCATTTACCATGAAATAAATAATTACAAAAATATGCCTATATGTGAAACTACATTGGATACTAACTTGATTTCCAACAAACTCGCATTCATCATGGTATTGTTGAAAATAATTTATAACATTGCTTAAACTTTTCCAAGAGTTAATATCACTAGCTAAGAAACTCTTTAAAATATGTTTTACTTATGTTTATAAAGACCATTTCCCAATATAACATAATTCATGCTGTTTTACCTGTACCAAATAATGCAGCCATTTAAAAAATAGATAAATCTCTAAGAATTTGTTTTATTGTTGCTTTCCAAACCATGTTTTAATTTAACCAATAAAACTTCTACTCCTAAAGAAAATCCAGAACTAAGTAAAATCATAATAAGCTCTCATCAAGCTGTAGTTTACCATTTTAGTATTTTAGTTTCTGAACTTGTAAAAGAAAGGAACTTTCTTCATAGAAAGGAACTTACATGAGCCATGGCTAAAATGCTTTTAAAAATAGCCCATTCATGCAGAAAAAAAATTTTAATTGCAAATTCTAAGTTATATGAAAGATTTTTAACACTGCTTCATCTATCTAAAAATAAAGAATAATGATGATTTGGAAGGTAATTTGTTAAAACAAAGAGAAATCTAAACAAATTTAAACTCCCTTAAGCTGTTACCTGCTTCCAGAAATTTAGGGAAGGAATAATTAAATAAGCTCACAAAGGTTACATACAAAAAACATTTACAGGCATAATCTAAATGCTCACCCATAGAAAACAGGTTAAGTAAATTATTTACATAGATATAATAAAATGCAAGGCAGTTTTTAAAGTAATGCTTTCACGAAAAATGGTTTTGAATATGTATTTTACGTAAAGAATAGATTATAAAGCAGATTAGTAAAAGTGTGTATGTGGTATAATTGATAGGGTCAGCAGATTTGCTGATTAATAAGGAAATTAAATTAGTTTGAAAATGGGATAAAAAATAATAGAATTATTGATGGTTTTTACTTTGTTCTTCATAATGTTCTGTATTTATTATACTCATAATTACAAAAACCAATAATATTCTTTCCTGTTAAAAATATTAAAAAGCTCTATTAGCCAAAATTAGGACATAACACATTTTCTTCTCACCATTTTATATCATCTACAGCTGTCAAAAGGCAAACACATTCCTGCATGCAAAAATATATTTAAGCTCATTGGTTCCTTCACTTCAAATAACTTATTACACCATCGTATTCGCTGGTCTACTTTGAAGTTTCCAACAAACATTTTACTTCATTCAGTATTTTTAGCATTCATGTATATATGTATGCATACATGTGTGTATGCATGTAAGTAGGCCATAGATTAAAAAGTATTTTAAAAAGTGTCAAATTACTTTATAATAGGAACAAAACATGATAGCTATCACAGTCAAAGCATCTTATAAATTAAAGAATTCCCTCAACAATCCCAAGTAAAAATGTTTAATGCAAGGTAACTGGAATCCTAACTGGCCAAGGCTGATCAGGTCAGGAGCAAACACTTGACACACACTCACAAACATCTCTGGCTCCAAAACAGATCATCATATTTAGGCCAAGGAATGTTGTTGTTGTTGTCAGGTGCCATCGAGTTGGAACCGACTCATAGCAACCCCATGCACAGCAGAACGAAACAATGTCCGATCCCGGGCCAACCCCACCACACTTGACGCCATCAATGATGCCACCTGGCTGATCCATCTCGTTGGGGGTCTTCCTCTTTTTCTCTGACCCTCCATCTTACCCAGCATGACACCCTTCTCCAGCGACTGTTCCCTCCTGAAAATATGTCCAAAGTATGAGAGACGAAGCTTAGCCATCCTGGCCTCCAAGGAGCACTCTGGCTGCACTTCTTCCAAAATAGATCTATTGGTTCTTTTGGCAGTCCATGGCACTTTTAGGATTCTCCTCCAACACCACTACACTACACTACACTACGAACTGGGCTGCTACCCTCAAGGTCAGCAGTTCGAAACTACCAGCTGTTCCGTGGGAGAAAGATGAGGCTTTCTGCTTCTATAAAGATTTGCAGCCTCGAAAACCCTGTACAGGGTCGTTTTGAGTCAGAACCAACTGCACGGTACTTATCAACAACAACAGCAGCATAAAACAAACCAGGAAGGAGAGGCAGCCACTGAAAAACTTATGAGTAGCAGCCGTACTCTATCTGATATAGTGCCCAAAGGGAGCCTCTCGTGTTGGAAGGCACTGAAAATACAACCGGGGAAGAACTGTCTCCTCAAATTAGAGTTTACTTTAATGATGTGAATGGAACAAAGCTTTCAGGACCTTCTTTTACTTTTATTTAAACTTGATGTTTACTTTTCAAAGTGAAAAGAAACATCTGCAAACAATATTAATAATCATAATGTGGAATATATGAAATATAAATACCACAGTTTAGATTTCATAATGACTTCATTTTGCTGCTAATCTCTGGGCTACCTCAATGTCCCCTCACTAATGGAATCCTTCCTCACTTAATGTGCTTGCTGCTTTAAATATTTAAGGAGTTTTATATTGTCGTGCTTGAATCCCGACCAATACAACCACTCATCATAAAACAGCAGAACGACTTTCATGCTTTATTCAGTATAAAATAATTTTACCTGGTAAAATAACATGTAGCATTTTACTACTTAATATCACATAGGATATGTAGGGATGTAACAGTGAAAAGTCACATTGAAGAGTAAAGAAAACAAAATTCCATCAGTAACTCAGATCGACTATTAAGAAAAGAATAACTCACTAGCACCCACTCATGAGAGATTTCATATAGGCATTAAACTATTCATCTTCAGTGGCCATGTTGTCCTGGGAAGATCTCTGAAAATGCATTCCTGGAAATATCTCAGTTGTAATAAATCAGTTATAGCCTGGAAATATCTTTTTCAGGAGAAGCAGTACAATAACACCTACCTTGAGACAACATACATGATTCACCTAGGACTATCCTTTAAATGTAAATATTGAAGATATACGTAGAAGATCTGTGTATGATATCATGTTTTTCCCTTACAGTTCTTCATTCACTAAATATTTAAACTAAAGAAATCCTTACAAAGCAACATATACACTAATAACAAAACAAACAACAAGCATTTTCAAGCTACCCACTAGAGGCACTACATGACATAAACAGATCTTTTCAGAAATAAGGCCTACGAAAAATATTTTCTTATAGTTTCACCTAAAAATGAACACATTCTAGCTCGGTCTAAATTTTCTGAAAGAGAGAGATGAGCTGTTGAAATTATAATGCACGGTACACTATGTGTTTAAACAGAAATGTGCTTATTGGAAAGCTCATGGATGCAGAAGACCCGACTCAGTGTCTACCATACCTCCTGATCATACTATATAATTGATTCAACCAATAATGCAGGTTTATTTTACTGTGATGCCATTAACATTTTCAGTCATATAGATACTGCCAAAATTTTCACTCAACATATATTTTGCAAACTATACATCCCTATTTGGTCTACCTGTGTTTCCTAATGGAAAGAAAAGGCATTGGTTGGAAGATTCAATTATTGTACCATCAGAACCCATTGCTATGGAGTGGATACCAACTCATAGTGATCCCATACGATAGAGTGGAGCTCTCCAAGGGGAGTTTCAAGGCTGTAATCTTTACTGAATGAAACTGCCACAACTTCCTCCTGTGGAATGGCTGGTGGGTTTGAACCTCCAACCTTTTCATTAGCAGCTGACTATTCAATCACTGAAACCCCAGGACCCCTGATGAACCTCCATAGTAGTTCATCAGGGGTCCTGGGGTTTCAGTGATTGGATTATAGTAGGAATCATTTTTAGTAGGAATAAATGATAACTTCTAGTAGGAATAAATATATAATAAATAATTTATAGTAGGAATAAATGTTAATAAAAAGTGCAGTAGGAATAATTTTTATTATCAATAAAATAGTATCATGAATTTGTATTGCTGCTAAGTGCTGTCAAGTTGATTCTGACACATAGCAACCCTGTATAGGGTTTCCAAGGAGGAGCTGGTGATCTTGAACCACCAACTTTGCAGTTCAAATGACTTTGCAGGCTGACACATTAGCGCACTGTGCCACACCAGGACTGAATTTGCATTCTGTGCCATAAATATGAAAATGTACATCCTCTTAGAGAGAAATATCTATTTTTCATGCCAGCAAGTTTGGTCTCTCCACTTTCAAGATGCCTTTAAACTTTGACAAAATCACCAGTATAATACCACCCTGTACGATACGTTTCCCAGAACCGCATCCCCCCACCCCCCAATATCCATTGCTTCTTCACATACCTGAACAACTTCTTAATCTGCTCTGCTTGAATAACCTTGAGGATCTCTTGGTATAACTGAGGATCACCTGTTCCTGAAGATGCAGCATTTGAAAGGCAACTCTTACGTGCATAATAGCCTATCAAAATCCCAAAAATAAATAAAATGGTTGCCGTGCAAAGTATTTTCAAAAGGCGGCAAAAGCTGCAGCGGTTGCTCTTTGGTGTGGATCTTGTATAACTGGTGACATAATCAGGCTCTTCTTGTAGTCTCTGGAATCTTCCTTTGGGTGATATTGCTGGTTGAATAGGATCAAGATTAAGGTCTTCAGTCTCAGACTGCCCCAGGTTTTGATTTTCAGCACCCTCCAGCTGGAACTGATCAAAACCAGGTTCCTCCAATTCCTTCTCCATGTCCCACTCTAAGTCAAGGGCAGTGGCCTGAAGGTCATCATTGTCTAAGTATTGTGACTGTCCTGGAGCCCTTTGATCTGCATTAACTTTCTGATAGGCCATCTTTTTACCTGTGAAAGTAGAGATGTATATTTCCTTAAAACAAATGAAACTCCCATAAGATAAACACAAACAAACAACAACAGCAAAAAACAATAAATCATACTTGCAGTCATAAAATTTTAACGGCAATAATCAGAGAAAGATATCCTTCCTATGGAAAATCATATATTAATGATTTAATCTTAGTTTTTATTTTACTATAGAAAAATAAAAATAGATATTAAAAACATTCTTAAAGTACATGCATAATTAGTCTTTGAAGTTCAAATAATAAAAATATTAAGTCACGACTACGTAACAATGGAAAATAGTGTATTATAATGAAGGAAAATATTTAAGTGCTTATGAATTGTAAAGATCACATAAAAATTTTAAGAAACAATACAATTATGATTTGGTAAATTAAGGAAAATATAAGATTCTAGGATAGTTTATATTACCAGAGTACATTTTGAAAACAGAAATTCAGGCCAGGAATAAACAGAACTGATCAAAGTAGCAATTCTACAGAAATACAAAAACAAAATATGATACATAGTATAAGTTACCAAAACATTGGAAAATTTAAAAGTTACCAAGGAATTAGGAACATGCACTGCCCTGATTCAGTGAACTTTAAATATATGCCCAGGATGGCAGACATCCAAAGAGGAAGGCTTTGGCCAGACTGGAGAGTTTGGTTTCATAACCTTGCTGCCGGAGTAGCAGATGGAGATCTTTCTCCCCTACTCAGTTCTGGATGACAGTTGGCTATGTCCTGTGGAGTGGTATTAGGATAACTGGACTAATTAACTGCAAGTGGTCTTTACACTACATTCAGTAAACCACTAGTGTATTATGGTTGCAGATTAAGAGTATTTACACTTACATTTTGTGTGTATTAGATTTGCTACCTTAGCTGGTCTCTTAGGTCTTTCACTATGTTTTTACGATCTTTCTGTTTGCCCCACTGTGGTGGCGAAAGAACAGGTGCTCAATTGGAACTTGATTAGATAACTGCCTTAGGGCTAGTAGCTGACAGCTGAACTCTAACGAAAAAGATATAAACAAGGACTTTATAAAACATAGCTGCATTAGCCCATTATTGTAGCTTTACACAACTCCACTCTTGGCTGGCACAGGCCCATATAACTAAACATTCAGAGGCTTTAAGCAAGTTCAAATACAACTGAATATTACAAAATACACATTGTAATTTTGTCTAGGAAGAATTGTTGCATTAGATTGAAAACTGAACCCTGCCCCTCACAAACTAAGTGTCAACTACATGTCAGGCACTAGGTAGGCTATGAAGGTAAAGATAATGGGGTCTGTATTCTCCAAGCAGGGTACATTCCAACCACAGGGTCAAATATTCAAATAAATCAGTATGTCAAAATATGTAAAGTGACAAGAAACACAGAGATAGGAATGAGTGATTTTAACTGATAATGCTGGGAAGGCTCCCCTGTAACACTGACATCTGAAATGCTCTTGACAAGACATGAGGAAATAAATATTGGTAGAAATAAAATAAGTTCAAATATACAGGGTAAATTATATAATTCTTTAAGCGATTGTAGAAAACTGGAGGAGACAGGACAATATTCACACACACATGCACACACAAAAAACATAGACTAATTATTTGTTTATATTTTAGTCTATTTGTATAGACTAAAATATAAATAAAAATCACCATGTGATACAAAAACTATTATCATACAGGTGAGACATTTGGAGCTATGTATTAGAATAGAATCAGGGATGATTTTGCAGAACATGTCTTTTTCTTTCCATCCCCCTTTTCTTCTTTCTTCCCTCCTTCCCCGTGTTCCTACTAGCTTGGACTAGCATCAGAAATGATTTCAGATGGTGCAAATTATCAACTCCTTGATTACTAACTGAAAAGTTGCTAGTTTATGTGCACCCACAGGTGTCTTTGAAGAAATGCCTGATTGATCTACGTTTGAAAGAGTACAGCCATTAGAAATCCTATGAAGCACAGTTCTAGATACTGGGGGGATGGGATTCCTGGAAAGACATTGTAAAGGTGGTATAGTTCTGGTAATTTTCAAAAGGTAGATCAACACCAGTTAGAACCAACTCAACGCAACTGAAAAAAAATGTATTTGGAATAATGAAAAAAAAAAAAAAAGGCATGATGTATATTTGGATTTGACATAATTATTCAGATTAGGTTATGTGGTGGCTGATTAAATGATAAAGAATCTAAATTATAGTTGGTTTAAAAAAAATGCTTAAAAGAAAACAGTAAAGGATCTGAAGGTAATCGAATGCATAATTTCTGAAATCCATGATTCTATACCCTTCCATATTACAGAGGAGAAAACTGAGACCCAAATGCACAATTCTATTACATTGAGAAAAGTGATATTTGAATACTTTCCCAACAACAAGACTTGTAGTGTTATAACATATAAGACTACTCATTGGTTGTAAATTAATGTTAAATACCCTTTAATCCACTTTATTTTAATGTACATTGTAAACTGCAATTTTGTAACACTAGTAAATTTTTTGTTTGTTTGACTTAAGCATCAATAAATTGCTGCAATTTTGACATGCTATTATTTTATTTACTTCTATAACTGTTCAATTCATGCATTATTGATTAATTTACTCAGACACTGTCCCAGCACAGTTCTCTGGATTTTTTTTTTCTCTTATTTTAATGAGTCAGTGTCTCTCTAAAGGCTTTTTAAGAAATTGAATCATAGAACATAAGTTTATGTTTAAGTAAGACTTGGCACACAGGAATTTCTACAGAAGTGTGCCATATCTAATTCTGACCTTTAATACAAACATTCAAAGTCATTTCTCTACAAATCATTTAAAACCCAACTGCAAGGATGAGGCACAGTTTTCATCTCTAGCCTGACAATAGGTATTCCATCACATGTACATCAGCAATTTAACGCTTTTCAAACATCAGACAGAGCCATCAATTAGAATGTAATGTAGATATAGATATTAACTCCTCACCATGATGGATATCTGTCTGACACCCTTACCATCACTTTGGCATTCAATACACATTAATACATTTTTGCTAGATTCTGTCTTCTTAGTATCCAGTCTGTAGGCCAAAGGTAGATGGAGCTGCTTGCTATTACAAAATATAAAGTATTTCATAAAAATAACAAAGGGAATGAATATATGATAGTATAGCCAATGAAGCATTTTATTTCATCACTTATTTAGAAAACTCGATGAATTCACTCTGAACAAGTATTATATTTTAGAAATCTACTTCTTTAAGATTATCTTGCCTTAGAGAACATAGTCTAGATATTTTGTAAAAATAGAGCATAAATCTCTATCCTTAGAGTTTTGTGCCATGTTAATATATATGTCTAAATAAAATGAATTCCTCAGAAACAAAACCAAGTAATAAGCTACCAAATAAACTTAAGTTTAACAACAGATTCAGTATTGAATCAGCACAAAGTACTTTGCTGATGCCATTCAGAATGCAGCTGTCTTTAAAATACCTAGGATTTATGAATTAAAGATGTTGCTGTTGTTAAGTGATGTCGAGTCGGATTGGTGTAGACTTGGATATAGAAATTTGTCACAATTCTTCAGACAGATATATCTGTAACACCTTATATGTTATAATGTACCACTTTTCTTTCAACTGCAATTCTTATGCAAAGTAATATATATTCTTCAGATTCTCAATATATCCTATTTGTCAACCTATCTTACTCAAGTGAGATTCTTTCCCACCCAGGCCTACATTAAAGCCTTGTTGTGTCGTTGTTACGTACCGTGGAGTCGGTTCCGAATCATAGTGACCCTGCACAGGGTTTCCAAGGCTGTAAATCTTTACCGGAGCAGAACACCTCCTCTTTCTCCAGCGGAACCGCTGATAGTTTCAAACTGCCGACCTTGAGGTTAGCTGCCCGATTAGTAACCACTACGCTACTAGAGAGCCTAAACTGTTTTTAAAATCTAATGTACTAAAACATGTTTTTTGTGTTGTGGTTTTGTTTTTTTTTTTAAAATACACACATACTTCCATAAGGAAAATAAAGTAGATACAAGTTGAACTGAAAGGCATTTTTCTAGACTATGACAGTTTTGAATCAGTAAAAAAATGAATTTGTATCCATACTGAGCGTATGATTAGTTTAAAAATAAATTCATACTCCTGAATGTTATTTCTTTCACACATCTTTACTGGCTAAAACTAAGCAAATCATACAGAGATAAAAGAGGAATATGGAAATAGGCTAAAAATTCCATGTGCAATATTTAACATCTAGCTCCTTCAGACCTAGCCTAACAAATATTTCAAATGATGAATATATTTAAACAAAAGTTTTTTTTCTTGTTTGTTTTTTTTTAATTAGCTAAACGCTAGAATGTCATTCAAGAGCACATTCACAGAATGATTGCTGTCTTGCTTAGAAAACATAGTGAGTAGATTTATTAGATGAATGACCAAACCTGATAAATCTCTAAATTAGCAGACTCTGTAGTCAGATTGTTGTTGTTAAGTGTTGTCGAGTTGGTTCCAACCCATAGCGACCCTGTATAGGGTGTCTGAGGCTGTAAATCTTTAGGGAAGCAGAAAGTCTCTTCTTTCTCCCACGGAACAGCTGACCTTGAGATAGCAGTCCAACACGAAACCACTACACTACCCACAATTAAATCCTTGATCTGCTTCATCATTTAGGCTGGTTACTTAATAAGTTTCACATTTGCAAAATGGGTTAATAATAACTTCAGAGACAGGGTTGGTGTTAAGTGACATCAATTTGGTTCCAACACATAGTGAACCTGTATAAGGTTTCCAAGGTGTGGCTGGTACATTTGAACTGTCACCTTGTGGTTCAAATCAACCTTGCAGTACAAGGCTTATTCTACAGTACCACACCAGGACTCCAGAGATACAGAGTTGTTTTTGTTGTTAAGTATCATCAAGTTGATTCTGACCCATAGCAACCCTGTATAGGGTTTCCAAGGAGCAGCTGGTGAGATTGAACCACTGACCTTTCAGTTCAAATGACTTTGCAGTCTGACACATTAGCCCACAGCGTCACACCAGGACTCCAGAGATATACAGTAAGGAGTAGTAAATGAGATAAAACATTCCAAGTGTTCAGAGCAGAGTCTAACATGATATAAGTAGTCCACAACAAAAAAGTTGCTTTCTTCAAACATTCTATACATTTTGAATAATAAAAACATTTGGAGTTTAGAGTACTTGAATGCAGCCTTGATTAAACTAAAGCATGATCCTGAGTATTAAAAACTAGAACCTAGACACAATGTTAAATAGAACTGTGGATGCAGATGTTTTTGAGAATGGGAAGCATTTTGTTATAATTCAGAGAGGCGTTTACTAATTTTTATATATGGATTGGTTGCTACTATGCTTTGCTTACATCTACTAATTCTCTATCTTGTCATTACAAAGTTGAGTTTTCTAAATTTATTTACTTAAAGAGTCATGGTGTTCTTCTGTAATGTTAAAGAAGTCTGCTTAATAATCTCAGGAACTAGTAATATATAACCCTGAGATTATGAATATAAGATACATGTCTGTAATAGAAAATCATGTTCTACTGACTATGATGTCACTAATACTTGTCAATTAATTCAAATAATATAAAAGACAGTACAAATCTGAGAATTACAAAGATATCAAAAGACTTTCCAACTTGTAAAAAGGTTATTTTACAAGTAAAATAATAAATTATTCTAGCAGAATTACTTTCCAAATATAAAGCTGAATCTCAATTTCCTATGACAATTCTATGATCTGAATTTACTATGGTGATTCTTTATTATACAATGAGAAACATATTCATATAGTGTTTTCCTGAAACTCTAATTGTCAAGTCATTTGCTGGTTTGAGAGGATTGATTTAAGGTAAAGGCATTCCTTAGAAACGTCGGTGCATCCAAAGGCATCCATTCTGCACGTTTATCCATTATAACTTTAGGTGCTTTCTGTATGAGTGCCCAGGGTAATGTTTAAATCTAAGTTTAAGAATATTCCATACAGGCTAAAACCATCTGACATAATTTTTAATTTTTTTTTTTTATTATGAATCCAGTTTGTAAAAATAAAGTCCATGTTTGTGGAATAAAATTTTGTTGTTGAAAATTTTAATGGTGGGAGCAGGGCAAAAGATACAAACAACTATACAAACAGTAATTCAGAAGACTGCTCCCTGACTTAATTTTTCAGGATAATGAGATTTTTTTCCATCTGTAGCTTTGTGAAATGGCCTTGGCAATTGCTACAGTTTCTGTAAATGCATCAAGGATTCCTTATTTAATTGTAGTTGTGTATGTCAGTTGCATAATAGAAATGACAATAATTATTTGTTGTTCATGCTTCACTAATTGAACAAACAATATATAGAAAGGGGAAAATATTATCTGTGCTTTATTTTTAGTTAGGGAGAAACACAGTCAAACTGTGCTATTAAATGTGAGAATGTCCTGAATTTAGACAGAGCAGATATTCAACCTATGGAGTATAAAGCTAAATCTAGACTTTGAGGCATGAGTTACATTGGTTGCTAAATGGCATGTATAAAGTATGTTTACAGGGTGCCAAATTAATGAGTTATGGATTACGAAATGCAATTAAATGATTTGAAGGAAAATTATTTGATGAAATCCTACTGGTTTGTGTAAATTTGTTTTCTATCACTTGCATATGCATGACCACCTGCCAGTTTACTGAGTGGACCAGTCCTTCTCTGGGTACCTATGAGGAACTGTAATTTATGCTCCTGTAAAGATTTATAGCCTCAGAAATCCTGTTCAGGGTCGCTATGGGTCGGAACCGACTTGATGGCACTTAACAACAACAACAACCTTAACTGGATGGTTAGTTGGGATTATCTGAGTTCATGCATTTATAGTATAATCCTTCAATATCAGAAAGATATAATTCAATCTGGACTTGGACAAACATGGGACATTATTAAAAGGAAACAAGACAATGGAGAATACACTTTATGGGTTTCTTGAGCAGGCAATTAAAGTACTTTAGCCTGTTTTGCAGTTTGCCTTGGCTTATAACAGGAAGATTTGACAGTTCAAACCCACTCTGTGATACCACAGAAAAAAAGGTCTGACAATCTACTTCCATGAGATTGCTGCCAAAGAAACCATATAGATGTAGTGTGGCTCAGTAGGATAAGTTCTGGATTACTAACCACTAGGTCAGCAGTTCAGACCCACCATCTTCTCAGAAACTGTATATAGGGACCCTGTGAGTTGGAACTAACATAACAACAACTTTGTCACACATAGAATCTACCAGTCACTCCGTAGGTGAAAGATGAGGCTTTCTGTGAAGATTCCGAGTCTCAGAAATCCTACACAGGGTTGCTTTGGATCAGAACTGACTCAGTGGCACACAACCACCACCTCTACCACTACCATTCTGTAACATAAGGGGTTGCTATAAACCAGAATCACACGTGGTCATCATGAGTAGGTAGTGATTTACAAGCAATAGATAAAACTTTCTGCTGTTGGCTCCTTCTTTCCTAGTTGTTTTTGGTGTCTGATTCCATCTAAATTCTAGTAAATCTTTTATGTACCATGTTAACCATTTTCATTTTTCCTAGAAGACTCTAGAAATATTTATTCACTTCTAAAGAATGTACATCTTTTCTAAGAGTATTTGAAATTATTTACATTAGAAGTAAAAGTATATGAGATAACTATAAACATACAACTATAAAATAAAGAAGAGTAGAGGAGAAAATTACTTATATCCTTGCTAAAAAGAAAACCACTGTGATTGATTATAAATTTAGCTCTGAGATTTACTGAAGTCAGGGCAAAAAAACTGTCTTCTGAAGTCTCATTAGCTTTCAATTGTTCTCTTTTATCATTGCAAATGCTTGTCAATATTAATTGAAGGGTTGTGCTTAGTTTTTAATTTTATTCTTTTAAGTTAACTCATTTTGTAGATGGACATTTCTTTGTTGAGAAGATTCTTTATCTATAGAAATCTGGTTATTTTGTTTTACCCTTTATATTTAGCTTTTGGTACAGAGAAGTTACCTTTGTCTAGTACAATTTCCACATACTATAAAGGAGTTCTGGTTGCATAGCAGTTACTAGTAGGGCTGACTAACCTCAAAGTCAGCAGTTCAGAACTACCAGTGTTCCGAGGGAGAAAGATGAAGCTTTCTGCTCAAGTAAAGATTTAAGGCCTCGACAACACTGTGCAGGGTCGCTATGAATCAGACACGGCTACACAGCACACCACCATCACCACCACCACCACATTATCCTGGAGCTGCAAGGTAATGCACCAGACCACAAGGTTGATCTGAACCGCAAGGTCAGAGGTTCAAACCCACCAGCCACTCCTCAGAAAGTCTATACAGGGTCACTTTGAGTCAGAATCCACTTGAAGACAATTAACAATGACAGCATATTATCCAAAATAATGTTACTAGATTATTTATTGAAGCCTTAAAATGAGCAGAGCTAGGACAAACTAAATGTTACTGTTAGGTGCCGTGGAGTGGGTTCTGACTCACAGCAACGTTGTATAGGGTTTCCAAAGCTGCAACTTTACGAGAGCAGAAAGCCTCATCTTTCTCCCTACATAAATTAAGATTTTCTAAATACTATGTAATTTAATCAAACAATCCTCAGTAGCCCTATACAGCATTTCTGTGAGTCAGAACCAAGTCGTGAGGACTTAACATTAACATATGCTAAAATAGTCCTATTATTATCTGCTGTTTTGCAGCTGAGATTATAAGTCTTAAAAGTTAAAGTTCTAACTCATAATGACCCTGTATAGGGTTTCCAAGGAGCAGCTGGTAGGTTTGAATCACCAACATTGCCATTAGCTGTCCAGTGTTTATCCTACAGCACCACACCAGTCAAGCAGTTCAAAACCCACCAGCCGCTCGCAGAAACCCTATACAGAGTAACTGAGTCCGAGATAATTGGATGGCACAGAACAATGTTGCTTCTTAACAAGTAATGAACTGTTAACTAATAGGTTGGTGGTTCAAATCCACCAACCACTCCATGGGAGAGAAGTGAAGCTAGCTATTTATTCCCACATATTTGTACAGTCTCTGAAAGCCTATATAGGGTTGCTATGAGTTGGAATCAACTCAGTGGGAATGGAATTGGATTTCTGTTTTTATTTGTCTTTCTTGTTTATGTAACCTTGGTTTTGCCCACCAGTGTGACTATAAACACAGGGGTCTCAATGGTCAGTCGATCTTAATGGTTCTTATATCTCTGGCTTTAGTTCTGAAAAGATCTAATTTTTGACTCTTCATTGCATGCTAGGACTATGCTTCCTGGCGCTGGGTTTTTGGATAAAAGAGAATCATTTCTAAGCATAGTACTCGGAGGAAAAGACCACAGCCTCCACTTTATGGTCCTCTCTTAACAACATTTTCAAAATTTCTCTTTTCTCCTGTGGCTAAGAGACAAAGAGCCAAACAACTCTGCTTAGAACCTGAAAGCTATTGATCACATTCAACCTGCTGCTGATGTGTTTTCAGATAGCAAAGCCCTTTGGTCCATCCTGCTCCACTCCCACTATGTGTGGTTTACCCTGCCATAAGAGGGCTTTGAGGGTGTTGAGTGTTAACCTAGCAATAGAATCCCCACTTAGCTCTTTCAGAACTGTCTGACAGTAGGAGCCCCTTAGCTTGATAGGTATATTGCAATTTTTTTCCTTTCAGCAAGCATGAATGACCTCAAGTTGCTGTTTTTTTACTATGGCTTTTGAGTTGAAGCTCTTATTTACATGAGACCACCAAGCATTCTGTTTGTCACATTTTTTCAGTGGTAATTTATTTACTTTTAAGTATCTTCATTCTCAAAAATGTACGAAAACATTTCCCTAAACTGGAAGTGCTTTATCTTAAATTTGAATTGCCATTATTTCTTAAATCAGAAGACAGAAGGTCTGTTTGAGGCCCAAGGGTAAAACAATTCTGAGTGGGAATCTATTACACCTAAAATGTGTACTTTTTATTTTCTGATACAGTCCTTTTCTTGCTTGCTCTTTTCGGTTGTGGTTTAGAAAAAGTTTATGTGCTGTGATATTTTAGTTAACTTCTGGAATAGAAAGAGACTCAAAGACAGTGAAATGAACATTTGTAAAGTATGTACAGTATGTGTTCATTTTAAATTCAGTTAACAAGAAAATGTGCATCGTATGAACCATTTTATAGTATACATTGGGTAAATTCTAGAAATCTATTTTCTATCTAAAAGTCCAAGGATAAGATCCAAGTGTTGGTATTTTTTCATATGCATGCAAAAGTTGAACAATAAGTAAGGATGATGAAAGAAGCATTCATGCCTTTGTATTACAGTGCTGGAAACGAATATTTAATATGCCACAGATAGAACAAATCTATTTTGGAAGAAGTATAGCCAAATTCTCATTGGAAATTAGGACAGTGAGACTTCATCCTATATATTTTGGACATGTTATCAGAAGGATTGATGCCTGAAGAAGGAACTTATGCTTGGTAAAGTAGTGGTCAGCAAAAAAGAGGAAGACCCCAACAAGATGCAGTGACACAGTGATTGCAAAGGTGGACCCAAACATAGCAAAGATTCTAAGGATGGCACAGAACCAAACAAAGTTTTTTTTCTGTTAAATGGAACCAACTCAATGGCACTCAACAACAAGGTCAAAATTGAAATATTTTAATATCTGACTTAAAAAATTGTTAAAATCACAGTTGGTATGTTAACCCAAAATACTGCAATGTTAGGAATTCTTTCTAGATTAACTACATGGTGTGCTATTTGTAAGACAAAGATCATTCTGGTAGACAGACATTAACTCACTTAATTTTAGGCCTAAAAATTAGATTAAGTGGATTATGTTTTCCAAAGTAGTAATTGATAGAGTAGTGGTTACAAATCGGGCTGCGAAACTTAAGGTCAGAAGTTCAAAACTACCAGTTCTGCAGGAGAAAGATGAGGCTTTCTGCTCCTGTCAAGATTTACAGCCTAGGAAACCCTGTACAGGGTCGCTATGGGTTGGAACCGACTTGACGGCATTTAACAGCAACAACAACAATAATATATCGATAGTAATGAAACCAAAGACTGTGAACTTCAGTCATTACTAAGAAAATACAAAACTTAACTTTCAATTGACAGTTGATGACAGGCTCGAGATTAAATTACTTCTTAAGAAAGAGTTATCTCATCTAACATGAAACAAACAATTGTATTTTACTTTACTTCTACAATGTCCTATCCACAAATATACATATAACTGAAACCAAACAGAAATACATTTTCACAGAATTTTTTACCCCCACCCCACTGGCAAAAAATGGCATTTTATCTAAAATAGGTGACTACATAATTATTTTAAATCGTGTCAAATTCAAGTTCTTTCTATAAGTGACCTTTCTAAAAGTATGAGAATGCTACTACTCTGATCAATAAACAAAACATGTTTTGAGTAAAAGAAAGAAACACCATAATAAATCCTACAATATATCTTATATATGACAGCTTGACATTGGGAAGTTAATTTTTATTACTAGTTTATATACATGCATACTAATAGTTTTAGATAAATTAAAGCAACAATTTACTAGAAACTGTAAAGAATATATTAGGCATTGCTCATGTCATTTATATCTTATTTATGAATTGGAATATTATAAAAAATGAAAGACCTCCAATGGCACATAAAAGTGATGCTGATATGAAATTAAATGTCAGGCAAAAAGCATGAAAATGCAATATTCACAAAGACATTGAATGTAAAATATTTAACAGAACTTTATATAATTGACATCATTGAAAAGTAGTCTATTATAATAATGCATATAAAATCTTAAAATTCACCTAGCACTGCAATTTAAAAATGTCAAATATTTTTACTTTATCAAAATGAAATGTAGCTGTATTTTATATATTCCTTTCTTCACATGTGATTTCATCTATCTTTATTTATTTAGACTTTCTTCAGTCTTTCCCACTATTTCATTTTTGTTGTTCCACTCTTAATTATGGAGTACTGGTATGGCACTGTGCACTTGTGCGCTGGATTGCAAAGTTGGTTTGAATCGCAAGGTCAGTGGTTCAAGCTCCCCAGTGGCTCCTTGGAAACCCTATACAGGATTGCTATGAGTTTGAACCAACTCAACGGCACTGAACAACAACTCTTGATTATATTACTATTAATGTTTCAGGAACCCATTAAAAAATAATAACTGATTATACAGAATCCATTATTTTTCTGTATATTTAGAGCAATCTATCTTAAAATATAAAGAATCAGTGTTTTGTTTTTGTTTGTTTTAAATCATGGCCAAATCAAAGATTATGTTCTGCTATACCAGTCCAAATATACCAGATCTTTCAAAATAATAGTAAAAATTAAACTCTACTTAACCTAATACCCTGGAATTATTTTCTCTAACACTCCATTTGAAGATCTAAAGACACATCTTCCTAACACTTCCACCTAGACTCCAGTCAATGACTGTGATTAATTAGGCTTCTTTATTTCAACCACTCTCTGTAACTCTAATCTCTATATTACCCACCCATCCCCAAACAGAATGTCTAAATCGCAATTATATGCTTTAGGAATCAAAGATCCCTCTTCCTTCTTTCCTTTTTTTTGAAACCCATGAAGAGATGAGAGTATATTGACCCCCTGAATAATTTAAAATACTTGAGAGTCCAAATGGAAACCAAGGACTCCAGCAACGCAAGTTGAATGCAAAATTTATGGAAATGTTATGTTCTGAATTAAAAGAAGGAATAATTATTAAGGATATAGGAAATACAAAATTAAGTTCAGAATAAAAAGCAGGAATATCTATGAGTAGCGTAGTGGTTACGAATCGGGCTGCGAACCTTAAGGTC
>NW_006408626.1:8769130-8771080 GCF_000296735.1 Chrysochloris asiatica
AGACTCCTCTCTACTTGGACAATGTTACATTGTTACTTCTCTCTACATTGGAACTGCTGATAAATGGCCACAGGACACCGCACTCCACCATAAGCCTAAATGCATTCAGTTCTAGCTCCTGGTGTCAGCAAATCTGGTGGTGGTGGTTATGTGCCGTGGAGTCAGAACCGACTCAAAGAGACACTGTACAGGGTTTACGAGGCTGTACATCTTTATGGGAGCAGAAAGCCTCATCTTTCTCCCTTGAAACAGTTGTTAGTTTCGAACTGCTGACCTTGAGGTTCGCAGCCTGATTCGTACTACGCTACCAGAGCTCCTTGTTGTTGTTGTTGTTGTTAAGTGCTGTCTAGTTGATTCCGACCCATTGCGAACCTGTATAGGGTTTCCGATGAGCAGCTGGTGAGTTTGAACCAACGATCTTGCAGTTCAAACGGCTTTGCAGTCGGGAGCATTAGCCCACAGCGCTACAACAGGACCTTAGCTTCCCCTCAAATAAATGCCTGGATAATCTGACGCTGCGAGCAGGCCTCCTGCCTTTTAAAGTCATTAACTTCAGTGACTCCATGGGCTGGGAAGCCCACTGATCAGTTTCATTCTCTTTCTCTTGGTTCTGCTTCTACTGGGCTACTCATTCAGTATCACAGTTTTTGGTCTCCTGGGTCAAGGAGGTGCAATGGGCAAGGATGTTGGGGACTAAAGGACGTGCTCCAATCCTGGCTCTATTCTTTGACGGTAGTGAGATTTCCCTTGCCTGACTTTGAGATGGCTCAGTTTATATAGGAGCTCTGGTTGCATAGTGGTTAGGAGTCAAGCTGCTTACCTCAAGGAAAGCAGTTTGAGACTACCAGTCGTTTGCAGGAGAAAGATGAAACTATCTACTCTCATAAAGATTACCAGCCTCAGAAAGTCTATATATACACGGTCACTATGAGTTGGAGTTTCACACTTTTATAGTCAGAATTAATGCTGTTGCCACTCACAGCTGAGTCATATAAACCTATCAGAATCCTCTCTCACCTTCTCTTACCCAGTCACAAAGAACACATATTGTAGGATTCCATTTATATGAAAGGTACAGAATGGAGACAGACAATAGATTAGCTGCTGGCTACAGCTGGAGATGGTGAGGGGAAAATGGGGAGTGACTTCTAATGAATTGTTGTTGTTGTTAAGTGCCATCAAGTCTGTTCTGACCCATAACAACCCTGTATAGGATTTCCAAGAAGCAGCTGGTGAGCTTTTACCGTCAGCTTTGTGGTCCAAACCGACTTTGCTGTCCACTGCATGAATCCACAGGTTCATTTTGGAAGGACAAAAGTTCTCTAAAATGGTAGTAGTAGCTGCAACTCTAAATATACTAAAAGCCATTGAAGTATATATTTATATCTACAAACTTTATGAAATGACTTTTATTTCAGTATTTTTTAGTGAAAAGAAGTTATTACATACTCATTACTTCTGATCTGCCTTCTACTATTTTCTTCCTAATCTCAAGCCACAATTTCTTTTTTTATTATTATTATTCTTAAAAAGAGTGAAGGTAGTCTATATAGACTAGAAACAAAGAATCCCAAACTCAAAGAAGTTTACAAAAGTAAAACTATATAATCATAATTTACGCCAGGGAAACTTTCAGGTAGAGACATGTTTTTCATTTCAGAATCCATTGGCTATTGGTAAGGTTAATGACCCCACACCCCTTTCTTTGTGTTTGCTTATAAAAGAAACATGCATACCATCTATGTTGATGTTTGGGGAATTTTTTGCTTTTTTTTTTTTTTAGGAAATTACAGTCTCTTAAGTATTAGGACACTAGACAGAATTAGAAGTAAATTTTTTAAAACAGCAGATGCCTTTATTAGTAAACATTCATGTGCCAGAGAATTAAAATACTGAAAATACATTTAGACTAATTTGTGGTTGTTATTGTAGTTAAGTGCCATCAGGTCA
>NW_006408626.1:8771180-8776039 GCF_000296735.1 Chrysochloris asiatica
CGTAAAGATTTACACCCTCGGAAACCCTGTACAGGGTCGCTATGGGTCGGAACCGACTCGACGGCACTTAACAACAACAACAACAATGGCAATACAAGATATCAATAGTAGACAGTATTAACTACTATAATTTTATTAAAGAAGGTAGTACAACTAGGGTTTGAGCACAGCTGTGGAGTAGTAGGTGCACTCTAAGGTGCTTTGGTGGTGCAAGGGTTAAGTGCTTGGCTGTGAACTGAAAGGCTATTGGTTTGAACACCCAAGTGGCTCCAAAGGAGAAAAGACCTGATATATTCTCCTATGATATAGTTCTGGTCCAAGAAACCCTATGACAGTTGTACTCTGTCATAGAGCATTGATTCAACAACACCAAACAACAAAATAGCCCTCTACTGTGGCTAAGTCCCATCGAGTCTGTTCTGACTTACAGCAACCCTGTATAAGGTTTCTGAGGAGCAGTTAGTAGATTTGAATGGCCAACCTTGCTGTTCAAACTGACCTTGCAGTCCAGTGCCCTCTACTTAATATTATTTTATTCAATCCTCAAAACAACACCATGAAGTTACTCTTGTTAACTACTCCCATTTTACAAATAAGGAAATTTAAGAGATATAGTTGAAGCAATTTGCCCCAATCATTAAGATTTGAACTCAGGCAGGATAATACTCTGAATTGCTCAGCTATAATGACAGAGAAAAAGGAGCTCTGGCAGCGTAGCAGTTATGAATTGGGCTACTAACTTCAAGGTCAGCAGTTCAAAACTACCAGCTGTTCTGCAGGAAAAAAATGAGGCTTCCTGCTCTCATAAGGATTTATAGCCTCGGAAACCCTGTGCAGGGTCACAATGAGTCGGAACGACTCCATGGTACATATCAACAACAACAATGACAGAGAGGAATGGCATGAAACCATATTTTGAATTTTAAAATATAAATATAGAAGAGCATCACTCAGTTCCCCACACAATCTAGTCCTAATTAACTTTTTTGGCATGGCCTTTCCTAGAAATCTTTGTACCTAATAGTCCCTAATAGTCTCCTCAGAGGCTTTGGGGTGGGGGTGGGGGGATATACAGAGAGAAGAAATGAGTAAACACAAACATTCACACATAGATGTAGCCTTTACATGTTGACCTCACTAACCTGCTGATGGCTTGTCCAAACACATTTCATATTCCCTTGCATGGTTGTCTATGCTAATAATTTTTTCTTTATGTTTTAACAGGTTTTTCCTCTCTGGTTCTTCCTCCAAGAATTTTATCAACATTAAAATTTTCCCCTACTTTTATAGTAATTTTACTAAGGATTGTGTCTACCCAAAATATGTGTTAAACTCTTATCCTCATACCTGGAAACATGACCATGTTTGGAAACATGGGTTTTCTTTTGTTTTGTTAATAAAATCATACCAATCATTCCAAATGCAGCCTATCTTATAAAAATATATAAAAATAGCAGAATTGACACCCACACATAAACACACAAATGAAAAGATAGAATCCAAAAAGGAATGTCAAGAAACACCAAGGAACTCATGAAGCTACCAGCAAAGCACAATTTCTTCATTTGAACTTCTAAGCATCCAAAACTTTGATAAAATAATATTCCTCTTCTTTAAAGTCATCCTTTGATTATTTTATACATGTAAATTAATGGCAGCTCTAAGAAACAGACAAATTCTTTATACATGTAAACATGTGTTAGACTAAATCCATAATTTTGACAATCCCTAAATACTTAACATCCCTCTTATTTAAGTCTACACTCATTCAGGAATGCATATTATCTATTTAAAAGTGATCATTTAAGCTAGATGTGACAAGCTCAGGAGTACAGATTGAATGGTACTGTATTTTCTAAGGTGCCTAAGGACTCAGAAAATAAGCCATTAATTGCTTTTACAGATGAATTTTTTTTACTCATAAGCACTAGATCCAGTTATTCTGTTGATGAGAACATGTGGCAAGTCCCAAAGTAGTAGTAACCAGCTAAACTAAGATTTGTCACCATTCAAACCAAATTGCCAAACATGTGAGTGAAGCCATCTTGGCCCTCCAGAGTAAATCAGGCACAAGCAGAAAATCAATGAGTGACAAGCAGATCATGCCTTTTGGAACAAAAGAATAGGCAGCTGAGACCTGCCCATGTTATTTTTTTTAAGCCACTCTACTTGGGGGTACTATCACTGTTAGCAATAAATAACCAGGACAGCACATCAGAGCTATTTTGCTAAACCAAAAATCTGATCATAACATTTAACTGTCTAAAGCCCCATGAGGTGTTAAAATTTGCACTAAGAAGAAATTGACTGGACTCCTATTCAAAGTGTAATAGGGAGCATCAAAAAGTTCATGGAAAAAATGAAATGAAAAGATAGTGGAATTTTTCCACGAGTTTTTGAAGCCCCCTTGGATAAGACCGTTTACCACCTGGCCTATACTTTCACTTTCAATTTTCATTCACTGCTTTCGTGTTCCTCTTCCAGGCACAATGCACATTTGCCTATTTAGTCTTCAAGATTCTTGAAGGTAATTACTTTGTTAGTCGCCTTTTATTTTTACTATCATAGTTCCTGGTACCTGATGCTTCAATCAATAGTAGGCTCCAGGTAGCCACGGCATCTTTAAGAGAATACAGAATTCATCCTCCGAAACTGCTATTCTCTCAGCAATGTGACTTTCACTCCAGCATCCAAGGTCACTCACTCTTCAAAAGGAGACAAAAATACCTAATTGTATGTACTTCTAAGAGTTAATTGAAGAATAAAGTTAAATATTATAACTAAAGTCATTTGATAAAGCATAAACTCCTACATTACCACCACTGCTTCAAAATTAACAGTTTAACTCAAACAACTTTGAATTGGGGACCCATAATTACTACTAATGAGCCTTAGGGCATGTTACTTTTTTAAAGGTAAACATAGATTAAAAAAAACAAACAAACAAAAGAAGATGATATCACTTATAAATGTTTATGACTGCTTGCTATATTAATTAATGAATTAAAAGATTATTATTGATGAATAAAAATTGGTTAATACCAGTTAGACAGATCACTCTCATATATGTTTATATACATGAAGCTTCCTGACTCTAGGAAGGGAAATCCACAAGTAATGTGCTGAACGTGAGTACTAGAATTTCTTCTATCCCTGAATAGGACACAGAAGCTGAGAATTAAGAAACAAAAAAAGGAGATGTAAGGACTGCATGTTAGATATGAAGATCTTACCCAGATAAACAAGAGATCGAAGATCAGAAGGAGAAAGGAAGCAATCCTGAAAGAGGGGCCCCTAAGAAGTCCATTCTTTGAACTTTGCAATTTCAAGCCCTCTCCACACGTTATGAAGTTATCATTTATCTTTTAGGACTAATGTCTCTTATTTGTGTTTATACAGAGATACTGACAAAATAAAAAGGTCCTACATCTTAAGGTGAGAATGTGAAGAGATCTAGGAGAGATTAATCTAAACCCCCTCCTGCACATAATACAGTTCGAAAGGAATCCTTCCAGAAAAATCCATTTAGCTATGCCCAGAACAATCAAGACTTACTGTGTAGAGATTGAAGTGCCTCAGTCCATCTGCTGATGATATTTATTGCTTTTTGGCACCTTCTACATATTTACCAAGCCTATGTAAAAGACGGCTATGATTCTTATTTCTAGGACAAAAACAGATGGTGCTCCAGCAGGTAATAATTTAATTAAATGGCTCCTAAAGCATGAAAAAAATGTTCCAAATAAAAATATTTTTATTGATGCTTAAAAAATAGGAAGAAGGATAAAAAACTAAATCAATTTTGATCATTTTAATGTAATAAAATTCAGAGTTAAGTGTTGTGTTCTAAAAAAAGAGAGAAAGTTATTCCCTCTCTGCCTCGTCTCAAAGTGAAAAGCAAATTGTCATAACCAATACTGACCTCATCAAGTTTCATTTTTTTACCTCTAAGACAAAATTTCAAGCTAAAACATTTTGACAAAGTAGAATTTAGATATTCTTAGAATAGCTCCAATTTTATTATATACAAATTAGATTACAAAGATTACTTCATGAGCTAAAATGAATATAAATAATAAACCACGTATCTAATAGGCAGGATCCTGGTGTGGTACTGTCAGTTAATGCGCCAGACTGCAAAGCCGTTTGAACTGCAAGGTCGACAGTTCAAGTTCACCAGCTGCTCCTTGGAAACCCTATACAGGGTCGCTATGGGTCGGAATCGACTCGACAGCACTTAACAACAATAGTAGAAACAAACAAACAAACTCATCTATTCCAATAAAAGCCAGGACGCTCTTTAAAGATACTGTGATACATAGATTAAAGATGTCACATTAGTAGAAAACAGTAACACTTTTACAGCATGGCATAGTAAAGACCATACAAGTGAATATCAGTATGAATTCCAGCACTATACCTTATTGACTAAGTGACTTTGTTGCTGTCATTATTAAGTGCCTTGAGTTGGTTCTATCTCATAGCATGACCATCATAGGGTTTCTGAGGAGTAGCTGGTGATTTTGAACCACTGACCTTGTAGTTCATACCAACTTTGCTGTCCAGGGCTTATCCTACATCACCACACCAGGAAATTAATCTTTATCTTGTTAAGATTTGCTTCCCAATTTGTAATATATATACTCCCCCACCCATCTATTTATAAATATGTACATACAAACACACAGAAACCACATATGTACATATTCATATATATCACTATGCTGTTTTTCTTAAGTGCTGTTGAGTTGGTCCAGACCCATAGCAACCCTGTACAGGGTTTCCAGGGAGCATTTGGTTAACTTGAACTGCTGACCTTGTGATTCAAAACTACTTTGTAATCCAGCATTAACCCACAA
>NW_006408626.1:8776164-8778327 GCF_000296735.1 Chrysochloris asiatica
ACACACATATATATGTATATATCCAGCTGCAAACCTCAAGGTCAGCGGTTCAAAACTACCAGCTGTTCCATGGAAGATGAGGCTTTCTGCTCTGATAAAGATTTACAGCCTCAGAAACCCTGTACAGGGTCGCTATGAGTCAGAACAGACTCCATGGCATACAACCACCACCACCATATATATATAATATATATATATATACACACACACACATATAGTGTGTATAAGGGGCTCTGGTAGCGTAGTGGTTACAAATCAGGCTGCGAACTGTAGGGACAGCAGTTCAAAACTACCAGCTGTTCCATGGGAGAAAGATGAGGCTTTCTGCTCCCATAAAGGTTTACAGCCTCGGAAACCCTGTACAGGGTCACTATGAGTTGGTTCCTACTCCACGGCACGTAACCACCACCACCACCATAGTGTGTATATGTTGTTAGGTGTCATTGAGTTGGTGCTGACTCATAGCGACCCTATGCACAGCAGAATGAAACACTGCCTGATCCTGGGCCAACCTCACTATTATTGCCACACTTGAACCCATTGATGCTGCCACTTGGCCAATTCATCTCGCTGGGGGTCTTCCTCTTTTTCTCTGACCCTTCACCTTATCAAACATGATAATCTTCTCCAGCGACTAGTCCCTCCTGACAATATGTCTGAAGTATGAGAGACAAAGTTTGGCCATCTTGGCCTGCAAGGCAGCACTCTGGCTGGCACTTCTTCCAACATACATACATATGTACTATATACATACAATGAGCTCTAGTAGAGTAGGGGTTACAAATCAGACTGTGAACTTCAAGGTCAGTAGTTCAAAACTACCAGCTGTTCTACAGGAGAAAAATAAGGCTTTCTGCTCCCATAAAGATTTACAGCCTTGGAAAACCTATACAGGGTCGCTATGAGTTGGAACCGACACCACAGCACACCACCATCACCATCACCATCACCACCACCACCATATACAAACACATACATACATACACATGGAGTCCTGGGTGACTCAATAGGATAAGTTCAGTAACTATTAACAGCAAAGTTGGCAGTTCAAACCCACCAGTGGCTCCTCGGAAACTCTATACAGTTTCCTATGAATCACAACTGATTTGATGGCATACCTAATAGGGGTCCTAGTATGGTGCTGTAGTATAAGCACTGGACTGCTAACCTCGGGGTTAGTGACTCAACAACATACTTAATAGGGGCCCTGATGTGGCACTGTAGGATAAGCACTGGACTGCTAATCTCAAGGTTAGTGGTTCAAACCTACCAATGACTCCTTGGAAACTCTCTACAGGGTTGCTATGGGTTGGACCTATCTCTAAAGGATACACACGCACACTACACAAAGAAACATTACATCAACTCTCTTGGTTGGAAATCTTCTACTGTGCTAACCCTCTACTAAGTATGATGTCCTTCTCCAGGGACTGGTCCCTCCTGATAATATGTACAAAGTATGTAAGATGAAGTCTCACCATTTTTTCCTCTACTGAATATTCTAGCAGTACTTATTTCAAGACAAATTTGCTCATTCTTTTGGAAATACATAATTTATTCAATATTCTTCATCAGCACCATGAAATTCAGAGGCATCAATTCCTCTTTGGTCTTCCATATTCATTGTCAAGCTTTCTCATATATATGAGGCAACTAAAAATACTGGATCAAGAGACCTTAGTCCTCAAAGTGACTTCTATGCTTTTAAACAGTTTAAAGAAGTCTTTTAAGTATATTTGTTTAGTCACCTTTTACCTTTATAAATATTTTTTGTACATGAAACAGACAGCTTCTTCTATAAGCACTGATGGTGGATCCAAGTAAAATTAAACCCTTGACAATTTTAATATTTTGTCTATCATGATGTTGCTTATTGGTCTAGTTATGATAGTGGTTACGAATCAGGCTGTGAGCTACAAGGTCAGCAGTTCAAAACTACCAGCAGTTCCGCGGGAGAAAGATGAGGCAGTCTGCTCCCGTAAAGATTTACAGCCTCGGAAACCTTGTACAGGGTCGCTATGAGTTGGAACTGACTACACGGCACTTAACAACAACAACATATTAAAGGTTGTATTATTTACCTTTGTCAGTAATTTCTTCAAGTCCTTCTCACTTTGAGCAATCAAAGTTGTGTCATCTATATATCTTAGGAAATCTTTCCAT
>NW_006408626.1:8786222-8804510 GCF_000296735.1 Chrysochloris asiatica
ATACTAATCTGTTGTTACTAAGTGCAGTCTAGTACTATATATAAATAGCATCGTACTTGCTATTTATATATGCTATTAGAATTTTTTGCTATTGTTCTTAAGAACTCTCGAATTGGTTCCAACTCATAGCAACCCTGTATAGTTTCCAGAGGAGTAGTTGATAAACTTGAATCACTGATCTTGTGAGAAGCAGTCCAGTGCTTATCCTATAGTGATACACCAGGCTGAAAATGCTCAAATTCATAAACGTCTTGATACTTTGAAGAATGAGAATCAAATTGGCAATATTATCTTACCTGTGATTTCCTGATTTC
Source organism: Chrysochloris asiatica (assembly GCF_000296735.1). Classification (NCBI taxonomy): domain Eukaryota; kingdom Metazoa; phylum Chordata; class Mammalia; order Afrosoricida; family Chrysochloridae; genus Chrysochloris; species Chrysochloris asiatica. Next base: position 8,786,537 of record NW_006408626.1, read on the forward strand.
ATATAACTATTTTAAAGGACTTTTTTTTTTTTTTTTGTCCAAATTTAAATGCTGGCTAATATACATGGGAAATATGCTGGATGCTTCAAATGTTTTGTTTAATTCCACTGCATACATTATTGTTGTTTTCTTTTCTACTTTGCTGTTCATTTCAGACAGCAGAACATTAAACAACACCATACTAACGGTCACTTTGATGTAGGAACACCCACATTTCCAATGCTTTCCCCAAATGTTTTACACATTTAAAGCTAGAAATGTTGGGGGGGGGAACTGTGAACATAAATGTTCTTTTATTAATTTCTTAAAACACTTCAAATAGTTTGGGCTAGACTTGACACTTGAAAAAAAAAGTCTGAGGAGCAGATCTTAATAAAATCTACTTCACAGTACATCTGCCATTTGAAAACTTTTTTTTTTTTTAATCTGAACACAGCTTAATGAACCTTTAATTTACCTTTCATTCAGTATCCACTGAGGGTCGTTAAAAAACAATGTCTTAAGTCAATGCACTTAATTACAGTCATCATATGTTATTATGTACTGTTATATAACACCATATGCCAATTACCAAGGGACTTTAATAGGTTCTGAATAATTACACATCTGTACACGCATATCACTTGTACTATAGACCTACATTTGAACAATATCTTTGAAAATAAATAGTACTGTTAAAGTATTTACATTTGAGACATTGGCTAAATGCTTTATAGATTTCAAAACTAAATACAGTATTAAGTTTAACAGTGCCAACTGTTCCCTAGTTACATCTAGATTTAATACTATGCTCCAACCTATAATCAGATCCACTAAAATAAGCACACTTATCATTGCATTTAGATACCAAAACACATTAAGATGAGACAAATAGCAAGCCTAGATATTCCTGGTATTTATTCAAGAAGAGCTGAGGGGTTTTTGTCATCCATTTAGTGCACTGTCTCACTTCTAACAGTTTCTCCAGTTCACCCAGCATTCTGTCCCATCTGTGTTTTTCTTAGTTCTTAATGCTACCTCTTACCAGAATTAGTCTGTATCAGTTATCTTTTTTAAATGAACATATTTGGTTAGTGTCTGCCTTTCTTAAAAGCTTTTTTTAGCTTCCCAATTTCCTCTAGAACAACACAAATCACTTTACTATGAAATATAAATTTTGGCATAATCAAGTCCCAACATACCTTTCTTGTCTTTTCTTTCTTTTTATTGTGATTTGGATGAAGGTTGACCAAGCAAATCAGTTTTTCATTCAATAATTTATGCACATCTTGTTTTACCTCACTGATTGCAATCTCCACCATGAAACATCACTTATCCTACTCCCCAGTCACCCCCATTGTTTCCTGTTTCCATTTCTCCTTCTTTCCCAACCCTTCTGAACTTTTCATTGGGTAAATGCTGTCCTGTTTTTTTACTCACTTGTTTTGTATGCACACGTATGAACACCTGTGGACCCATTACCTTTGAAATATAGCTACCATTTTGCATCCATTATGAGACATTCACTGTTTACTTTTCAATGTAGTTTTGAACTCATAGTGAATCGTTACATTCACCATAGTTCAGATAGCTATTGTGGCATATTTTTATTGGTCTGTATATATGGTAACTTAAGGAGCTCTGGTAGCGCAGTAGTTATGAGTCGGACTGCCAAACTCAAGGTCAGCAGTTCGAAACTACCAGCGGTTCTGTGGGAAAAAGATGAGGCTTTCTGCTCCCATAAAGATTTACAGCCTTGCAAACCCTGTGCAGGGTGACTATGAGTTGGAACTGACTCCACGGCATATAACAACAATAGTAACTTGGTTATTATTCTAGGCCTGACTAGACAATTGCAGTCTCTTTAGATTTCAAATTATTGGGCCATTTAAAAGCTGTTTGAAGAATTAGGAGTTCCAGTCATTGTTGAAATAACTCCAAAAATACCTCTTGGTAAATTCAGGAAAGTTGCACCATGACTAGGTTTAGAATGGTGTCAGTGGCTAGGAAGAATGCCCCAACAATAAGGGAGCGCTACATCTTATCTTTTGGGATAAAGATGAGCCTTCTTGCTCCTGCAAAGATGTACAGCCTTGTAAACCCTATGCAGGGTTGCTATGAGTCAGAAACAACTCAGTGGCACTTAACAACAAAAATTGTTTTTTTCTGGCACAGAGAATGATATCATATGAGGAAAAACATCTGAATCAGAAGAATATGGATGACTCATTCTCTGGAATGTAGAAACATTTAGGAAGAACTTTATTTTGTCTCAGTTTCTGTTTCATGTGCAAACAAGAGTGGTATAAGATTTAAAATTTTTTGTGTAAACATACATAAAATAATAGTGCATTTTTCAGTTTGTCTTACAGTCAATGATGTAAACAGCTTCATGAGAGAAAAGGAAGAAATGGGAAACAGCATAAACCAGAATTCCAGATTCAACTTTAGTCAGGGGTAAAATTTAACAGATATTGAAAAATTGGCTTTAGAAACATTTTTGGTAAATAAGACAGGTAAATAACATTTGATAAATACAACCTAAAATGCTTTAGTATTACTCTTGCATTTTAATAGCTTTCTGTAAGTTTATTGTTGTTTTATTATTATTATTATTTATATTGTTTTACCTCTGAGTCATGGCAGTCAAAAGTTAACAAAATTTACCATTTATTTTCAATAGAATTAGCAGACCAATTTCATTTTATTTTCTTAGTGGATTTTCTATAAATAAAATTTTTGAGAAATGTGTCATCAATATAAAAAGTAGTTATTACTGAATACCAACTATGTGCTGTAAGGCATTCTCTGGGACATAGGGCATGTTGTTATTGTTATGTGTTGTCAAGTTGCTTCTAATTCATAGCAACCCTATATAGGGTTTCTAAGGATCAACTGTTGGGTTTTAATCACCAACCTTGCAGTTAGTTAGCATTCCAGTGCTTACCCTAAAGTGTCACACCAAAACTCTTTGAGAAACAAAAACAAAACAAAACAAAAATACAGTAAAGGTTCTTACTCTCTTGAAACTTAATTCAAATGGCATGAGAAAGATAATAATCAAGCATATGTGACATGTGAGATGGTGCTTTCAGAAAAAAAAAAAAAAAAACCTAAAAAATTAGAAAATATAGCATATGGGCTGAGGGGGTATACAGTTTTAAAAATACAGAACTAAGTGAGATATTCTTTTCATGACTGTTATTCCATCCTAATACTGTTTATATGAGGGAGATTGTTGTTGTTGTTAAGTGCCGTCAAGTCGGTTCTGACCCATAGTGACCCTGTACAGGGTTTCCGAGGGTGTAAATATTTACAGGAGTAGAAAGCCTCATCTTTCTCCCGCGGAGCGGCTGGCAGTAGAGGGAGATAGTGACCAATAATAAAATGATGAATATTGTATTTTATGCACATAATGCATACCTTCTACATTTGTTTGCCAGCAACTCCTCCCTCTCCCAAGATATTTTCATAAGTGCTTTATGCTTTTTTTTTTTTTAGAGAAAGAGGAGGTAGCTTTCAGCAAACATAGATGGTACACATTAATTGTGTAAAAGTATGGTATCTGTTGGCATGCTAACTACTACTTTCCATCATCAATTCTCCTCTTGAGTAATATCAAGCATAAACATTGAAATTTAGTTGTAGGTCAAACAGGACACAAAGGATGTCTTTCAAATAAAACTGCAGTGCTGGCTTCAAAAACATCCTTCATAATGCTTCAGAATAAATAAAAATATAATTTATGTCACTAACAAGGTTAAAAAAAATGCACTCTTGAACATTTTCTCTTTGATTTAGACACGTAACTGGACGTAACTGGATTAGTACAATGAACTGAGGAAGAAGCAAGCCGCCAGCCTGAAGTTTTAGGTAACCATGGTAACATCTTTTTACAACTATTGAATTGCACAGTCAGTAGGACTACCTTCAACATGACTTTGGATAATGCTTTAGATATAGAGCTATTCTACATTCCTAAAGCTGATCTCAAAGCTGTAAGATCACATTCTTATAATCACTTCTCTGGTAGGGAACCTAGTAAAACTTTGTTCAAGGCTACTCATACAACAGTCAAGGTAAACTTTGATCCTTCTTCTGCCTTGCAAATATAAAAGGATCAAACCTGATTTTAATTTTTAAGACAAATACATTGCTAACCAAATAGCCTCTGATTAATCACTGAGGACTGAAGGCAATTGTGCTATTCAACCTAAAATTGAGGAGATTCTGTGGAGCAGCTGGTGAGTTCCAACCATTGGCCTTTCACTTAGCAGCCTAGCACTTAATTACTGCACTTCTTGACCAAGTCTTCCTAATTTACATGTTATATCTCAAAAAAGGACTTTAATGGTATTTAAAAATGACTAAGTGCCAACAAAGTTGCCAAAGCACTGTTGCTAGGAGTGTGCAGGAGCACAGTAATATTTTGGAAAACAATTAAGTAAGATGTATTAAAGGTCTTAAGATGTGTAAACCTATTTATCACTTCTAATAATATAGCCTACAGAGTTAAAAATAAATGGAATGCAATACATGCAAAAATTGTCTATGCAATTATATATGAATAGAATATTTTTCATTTCTTTAAACCATCATTTTCTCACTTTTCAGTAACTAACCTATATTACAATTATAACCAGATGAACAAAAGGCAATTCAGAACACTATAATGATCAGAATGACCACAAGCAGTCTAGCAGCACGGTTTTTCCTGGATGGATATGAGTTGGAGAGCTTCCTAAGATAATATAGAATCGGAATAAAATTTTTAACAATTGTCTTTATTATGGTAATTTTGATTTTACACATGCTACATAATGTGACACAGTCTCAAATATTGATGTCCAATGATATGGTGTCTAAAGTAATTATCACAACTCTAAATAACAATAACAGAGCTAGCATTACTGAGGGCTTACTGCACTAGCGTCCAGGGTTGTTGCAAGCCGTCAACATGCTTGGCTGCTAACTGAAACATCAGAGATCTGAGTCCACCCAGAGGGGCATCAGAAGAAATGGCTAACAATCTACCTCAAAGAAACAATCAACCATTAAAAACCTTATGAAGCACAGTTCTACTTTGAAACCCACTGGGTTGCCATGAGGAAAAATCTACTCAATGTTATCTGGTAACTAGTGCTCTGTCCTCATTACAGCGCTTTGAAATACGTCCTTCCAAGATCCCACTGTTCAGGTGAGGAAATCAAGACATCAAAAAGTGAAGTCACTTGTCTATGGTTAGAGTTACTAATAGGTAGGATGAGGATGTGATTTCAGGATATATGGTTTCCTAGTTCGTAACCACAGTGCTACACAATCTTTCTTGGTATATAGACTGTGGAGCTCCTGCTGCATTCTTCAATGGCAGAAGTTCATTCTACACAACAAACTCCACAGTCTATTTTGATGTTGTAGTTTATAAACTGTGACTTTATTTTCTGAATCACAAAATTAGCCTACATGGCCTGACAAATTCAAATATACTTATAAAGACTAAACTATGGACTGTATAAAGTGAAAATAGTCCTGGGAAAGACAAAATGCATGACCACCACACCATATAGTTAAAAAACCTACTTCTTATTGTTGTCGTTGTTTTTAGATGCCATCAAGTTGGTACCCAATCATAGTGATGCTATGCACAGCAGATTGAAACACTGCGCAGTCCCGCACCAACCTCACAATCGTTGCTAAATATGAAGCCATCGCTGTTGCCACTGTGGCAATCCATCTCATTGGGGGTCTTCTTCTTTTTCACCAACCCTCCATTTGCCAAACATGATCTTCTTCTCCTTGGACTGGTCCCTCCAGGCACTATATCCAAAGTATGAGGGAAAAAGCCCCATCATCTTATCTTCCAGGGAGCTTTCTGGCTGAATTTCTTCCAACAAAGATCGGTTTGTTCTTTTGACAGTCGATGTTACTTTCAATATTCTTCTCAAACACCATAGCTCAAATACATCAATTTGTCTATGGTCTTCCTTATTCATTATACAACTTTCTAATGCATGTGATGTTATTGAAAATATCATATACCTTATCCTCAAATTTTTTTTTTTTTTTTACCAACACTTTATAGAGGTCTTGTGCAACAGATTTGTCTAATACATCATTTGATTTCTTGACTGCTACTTCCATGTGTGTTGATAGTTGACCCAAGCAAAATGAAGTCTTTGACAACTTTAAACTTTTCTCCATTTATCATTATGTTATTTATTGGTACAGTGGTGAGGACTTTTATTTTTCTTTACGTTGAGATTCAACCATATCAAAGGCTGTGGTCTTTGATCTTCATCAGTATTTTAATCCTCTTCACTTTCAGCAAGCAAGGTTGTATCATTTGCAAATGGCAAGTTGTTAATGAGTGTTCCTCCATTCCTGATGCCATGCTTTTCTTCATATAATCCAGCTTCTCAGATTATCTGCCCAGCATACAGATTTAAAAAGTATGGTGAATGTAAAAACCATGGCACCCATCTTGCTAATTTTAAACGATTCATTGTTCCCTTAATCTGTTATAAAAAACTGTCTCTTAATTAAAACACTTAATTGTGTTCATGAGGAACTGGTACACAGTTTTGCAATACTGTCCATAGCTTGTCATGAGCCACATAATTGAAAGCCTTTACGTAGTCAATAAAGCACAGGTAAACATCTCTGTGATATTCTCTGCTTTCAGTCAAGATCCATTCGATGTCAGCAACAATACATCTTGTACTGTTCTTCTGGAACTGGCTTGAACCTCTGGAAGTTCTCTGTCAGGGTTCAGTTGCAGTCATTTTGAAATTATTTTTAACAAGATTTTACTTGCATGGGTTATGAATGATATTTCCCAATATCATTTCATTGGATCGCCTCTTTGGAATGGGCACAAATACTGATCTCTTCCAGTCAGCTGGCCAGGTATCTTCCAAATTCTTGGAATCAATGAGTGAGTGCCTCCAGTGTTTCCTTAGTCTTTTGAAAGGTTTCAGTTTGTATTTCATCAATTCCTGGTTCATCAATTCTTGTTCTCTGCCAATGCTTTCAATGCACCTTGGACTTCTTCCTCAGGATCACTGACTCTTGATAATATGCTACTTCTTGAAATGGGTGGACATTGACCATTTCTTTTCGATACAGTTACTCTTTGTATTCCTTCTATCTTCTTTTAATGCTTTCTACATCATTCAATATTTTGTCCATAGAATCCTTCAGTATTTCAAATCGAGGTTTGAATTTTTTCTTCAGTTGACTCAGCTTGAGGAATGCTAAGCATGCTCTTCTCTTTTAGTTTTCTAACTCTAGGCTTTGCATATTTTGTTATAATCTTTGACTTTGTCTTCTACAGATGCCTTTGAAATTTTCTATTCTGTTTTTTACCTCCTCATTTCTTCCATTTGCTTTAGCATCTTTACATGGGAAAGCAAGTTCCAGAATCTCTTTTGACATCCATTTTGGTTTTTTCCTTCTTTATTGTCTTCTTAATGAACTTTTGTTTCCTTCCTATATGTTCTTAATACCATCACATAACTCTTCAGGTCTTCATTTATTGGTATCTAATGCATCAAATCTATTTTTCAGATGATCTCTGAATACTGGTGGGATATATTCAAGGTCATACATTGGCTCTTGTGAACTTGTTTTAATTTTCTTCAGCTTCAACCTTTATTTGCATATGAGCAATTGATGGTCTGTTCGAAAGTTTGTCCCTGGCCTTGTTTTGGCTGATGATATGGACCTTTTCCACTGTCTCTTTCCATAGATGTTGTCAATTTGCTTTCTGTGTATTCCATCTGGCAAAGTCCATGTGTAGAGTTATCTCTTATATTGTTTAAAAAAGATATTGGTAATTAAGAAATCATTGATCTTGCAAAATTGTATCTTGCAATCACCAGCATCATTTCTATCAACAAGACCGTATTTTCCAACTACTGATCCTTCCTCTTTGTTTCCAAACTTTGCATCCCAATCACCACTAATCATTAATACTTCTTGATTATATGTTCTGTCAACTGCAGACTGAAGAAATTGGTAGAGTTCTTTCATTTCATCTTCACTGGCCTTAGGTGTTGGTATGTAAGTTTGAATAATAGTTGTGTTAACTGGTACTCCTTGTAGGCATATGGATATTATCCTATCACAATGTTGCACTTCAAAACAGATGATGTTATATTCTTTTTGATCATGAATTCAATGCCATTCCTCCTCATTTTGTCATTCCCGTCATAGTAAACCATGTGATTGTCAGATTAAAATGTCCAATGCCCATCCATTTCAGCTCACTAATGCCTAGGATATCGATGTTTATGCATTCCATTGATTTTTTTTTTTTTTCCTTTATTTGGGGACATGAGGAAGGAGAGAATTATAGGACAAAAGAAAAGGGATGGATAACAGGCAACTGTTTTGTTTTTATTTTCTTTTCTTAAACAGGAAGTACTGCCATTCTGGTAGCTGGTGAACCTGGTGTGTATGTCTCAAGTCTGTAAAAGCTTGCAAGACTGTTCCATTGAATTTCCAATGAGAAGAAAGTTGGTTTTCTTTGGAAAAAATAATGTGCACTGGAATCAGGTGTGAGGGGGTCTGGGCATATTTTAAAGTGTACAGGCAGAGACAGATCTGTGTGGCTTCAGCAGACCGATACTCATCCAGGGGCAGCTTGGCAATGCTGGCAGAGTAGGGGGCAACTCACTTCAGGGACAGGGAGAGAAGGAAGAGCAGGTTAGAGACAGTGGGCAGGTGAATGCTGGTAATGCCAAGCGAGGAGTCCTTTCATAAGAATTCATGAGTAAACTTTCAGGAGGTAAAGAAAAGAAAAAACCCAAAAAGGTAAGATGGTATAAAGGAAGGTCTGAAGGTAAAGACAAGAAAGGGAGTCATCAAAAGCTATAGATTAAGCAGTATAATATCTTTCAATGAACTGCCCCTTCCCCAGATGGAACCGAGGATGAGACACTGGCTCAGAGGTTATTCATGTCCTGACTTCTTAGAAAGTCAACAAACACCATTTCCAGTTCCCAAAAAGCATCTTTCCCTGTCTCTTGTGGGGTCCAGAAGTGGAGCTTGGCACCCAGAGGCAGAGTGGCTGTCACACACCCAGGAACACAGAGCTGCTATTCACTCCCCAGCCCTCCTCCCACAGGAACCACCAACAGATAGGATGTGGCCGCTTCTGCAGGTACATGGCTGGTTAGTTACTCTAAAAGGCATCTGGACAACTTGAAACCTCCCTCACCCCACTTTTCCTTAGGATAACAGAATTGGGGATAATTTCCTTCTGTATCTTTGAAGAAGAAGAAGAAGAAAAAAAATCATCAATTGATTCACACAAACTTTTCTAGAGGAAACTCTGCAGACTTCAAATGCAGTCTTTGTGTGGAAGCTGCCCAAGCTGATTCTGAATTCCAGCTAGTTCTGTGACTACTCACCTGGGACCTGAGACTGACACCTGCTGTCCAATCCAGGCCACTCGGTCCCAATAACCTGGGTCTGCTCCTGGGTCCATTTAATTTTTTGACAATTTTCCTAGATTCATTCTTCATACATTCCATGTTTTAAATATTAGTGGATGTTTACAGCTGTTTCTCTTTATTCTGCGTTCTGCATCATTAGCAAGTGAAGGTGCCAAATGCTTTTCTCTATTCACATCTGCATGGTTAACTCTACTTTGAGGAGGCAGCTCTTCCCCAGTCATATTTGAGTGTCTTGCAAACTTAGGGGTTCAATTTCTTCCATTATTACTTGACAATAGTAGTTGATGTGAAATATGTCTGAAAATTATTACTGAATCACTAAAGGCTCAAGAAGTTAGCCAGAATCTAAATAATTAGATCTTTTCACATTATACATCATTCAAATTTTCCTATTCATCTTCCTATTCTCTTTGTCTTCATGTATTTGTTTCTCTCAGAGTTCCTTTAATTGCTTTACAAATCTCATTTGCACTAGCAACACTTTTAACTAGTCTTGCCTTCAGGCATTGGAAGCTACATACATTTTGCATGACAATGTTCTGCTGCCAACTGCTACATGAGTTAATTACTGGATTAGTGTACTCACATATGCATGTATTATCTCTCTCACACACACACACAGAAACAAAAGTTACAATACTATTTGGCTTGGTATGTTAGTGCCATCAGTCAGTTTCGACTCATAGTGAGGTCTGATAGAAAGTTTAAATACACAAATCATATTATACAGTATGCTAACAATGCACTTATGCCTCCTAGAGATGTTTATGTATTGCATATAGATATTTTATGTATGAAAAATTATATACACACCACTAAAATATGGAAAAAGACTTCCATATCAATTGATAACTGGAGTGAGACATAAAAAGTAGCATTTGAAAAGCAAATGAAAACTGTACAGTGTTCCAAAAATAAATGTAAAGGAAATCATGGCACTGTGGGTTAGTGAGCTGGACTTCAAAGTCTGTTTGAACCACAAGGTCGGTGGTTCAAGCTCCCCTATGGCTCCTTGGAAACCCTATACAAGGTCATTATGGGTCATAGTTAACTCAGTGGCACTTAACAAGAATAAGAGTTTAATGCAGAAAATGAAAAATAGAGTTAAAAATTATTTACATTAAAATTAAGTCAGAGTCACTTTGTGGCATTAATGTACCTGTGGTGTTAATTAAGAAGTTTAGGAAGCATTGTAACTAATTCAGAATGTGATTGTTTATGGTATTGCCCCTGCAGTACACTAACTGGCATCTGATGAGGAGGCTCCTTCCTAGTACCACTGTGACATGAAGAGAAGCCAGCTTAGCCCTCAGGTACATTTCAGCTTTTAGACACATCTTTAAGACACTAATAGAACATTTTCTTTAAGGCCCTTTGTTTCATGACACTGATATTGTATATCTTCTTAAAAAAGAACAGCAATTTATCACCAATTCCTAATAGGACAGTGAAGCTGCCAAAAGAATTGTTCATTTATGTATTCAACATATAAATATTAGTAGTGTATGTACTGTATATTCTTGTTTTCTTAAAATAATAAAGTGATATATATTAGTAAATGCATATTTGAAGTCCTGGTGTGACATTATAAGTTAATGTGCTGGACTGCAAAGTCAGTTTGAACTACAAGGTTGGCAGTTCAAGGCACCAGTCCCTCCTTGGAAATCTTCTACAGGGCTACTATGGGTTGGAACTGACTCAATAGCCCTTAACAACAATAATAACAAATGCATATTTACTTTAAAGTGATAATGAGTTTATAGTAAATTTTCATCAAGTGCTTTCTAAATCAACTATTAAAAGGCCAACTACAATAATGAGTCTACAATATAATATTTATATTTAAAGTGGGCTTCATACTTAAAGAGCTTGGAAATCACTGTACTACAGCAAATTTTTCATTGGGATAGGACTCACTTTAAACATCTTAGGCAAAATGAATGTGCTACACTTTAATAATTATAATAGGATTATCAATTTTAAAAAGCCAGCCACTTTCCTTCATCAATGAACTGGAGCAACATTAGAAGCTTAGGAAAGCTGATCAGTTCAAAACACTTTAAGACAAGTCCAGTGAATATTAAATTAATTTTTAATGATTTTTATACCATCTGGGAGACTCCAATTATATGCAATAAAAGCCAACCTAATAGTGTTTTTAAAACCCCAGTTTCACCTAATCATCATAGAGGTCTAATAATTTTATATTCTAGTTCTAATTAAAAAGTACACATTGGGCTAAGATTATATGAAATGTTTAAATTTTGTTTTGAAAACATTTATTTAAGAGACTTGTTTTTTTTTTTTTTTACATTGAGTTCTGGTTGACTCTTTTTTCTCCCCCAGAATAAATACAACATATGGTTATTTTAGCCAAGACAAACATGCTAGACCTTAAAAGTCATAATATTTTAGAGGACCCTATGTCTCTACCCCTTTGTGGTGCTGCAGGATAAACACCAGATTGGTAAATACAGGATCAGCATTTCAACCCTACCAGTGGCTCTCAGACACCCTACACAAGGTCACTATGAGTTGTAACCAACTCAATGGCACAACAACATGTCTCTAGGAGTTATACATGGAATATACCAAATGCATTATCTTCTAGAGGAATTCTGAATGCAGATTTTCTATAAGATAGAAGTATAATTAGATTGCATTCATAAAAATATAACTAGCTAAGTCCTGGCATGGCACTGCAGGTCAATGCTCTGGACTACAAGGTAGGCTTGAACCACAGATTTGGTGGTTCAAACTCACCAGCCATTCCTCAAAAGCCCTATACAGGATCACTATGAATAGGAACCAACTGCTGGATGGTGTTTAACAACAAGAAATGCTTACAAATGAATCATAGTTTTTGGTTTTTTTTTGTTTGTTTGTTTTTTGTTTTTTAATATCACCACTTGTATGTAAGTGGTGGCTTACTGTGGTGGCTTGATGCTAAAAGCTATGCCACCAGTATATAAAATACCAATACGGTCATCCATGATGGATAAGTTTCAGTGGAGCTTCCGGACTAAGACAGACTAAGAAAAATATTTCTGAAAAATATTTGCCTGTGAAAACCTTATAGATTGCAGTGGAACATTGTTTGATATATTTCTGGAACATTGGCATTTAAATTTGAAGGGTACAATTCTACAATGTAGAATTGACCTTAATGATGTGAATGGAATAAATCATTCAGAACTTTCATTTGCTGATGTGGCACAACTTAACATGAGATCAGATGAAACATCTATTAGAAGCCAGAATGCAGAATGTACAAAGTTAAATCAAGAAAAATTAAATGCCATAAACATTGGAATGAAATTTACAAAAAAATGATGTTCTTGTCACTGTTGTTGTTCCTAAGTGCTTTGGAGTCAGTTCTGAGTCATAGATACCCTATATGGAGCTTTTGAGTTTATAAATATTTGCAGAAACAGAAAGCCCCATCTGTCTCCTATGGAGCTGTTGGTGGACTTCACACCACCTTTGTGGTTTATAGTCCAGTGCAAATTTATAGACCACTGAACTCCCCATCCTCAGCACTGCTGTTGTTTTTTAAGTGATGTTGAGTCAGTGCCAATTCATAGTGACCCTGTATAGTTTTTCAACTAATAGCCATTGGGTTTGAACTGCTGACCTTGTGATTTGCAGTCCAGTGCTTAACCTACAGTGCTAGAACAGGAGTCCATCCTCAGCATAAATGAGCTGAAATTGACTGGTATTGACCATTTTCAGTCAGACAATCATATGGTCTACTATACTAGGAATGACAAAATTGAAGTGGAATGGTGTTACATTTATGCTTCAAAAAGAACATTTTCAGATCTGTCTGGAAGTACAGGATAATATCCATCTATTTACAAGGAAGTCATGGTATAACACTGTAGAATAAGCACTGGATTGCTAAGCACAACATTGGTCGTTCAAACCCACCAACTGCTCCTTGAAAACTCCACACAGGGTTGCTATGAGTCAGAATGGACCTGAAGGCACTTAACAACAACAAGGAAAATCAGTTGTACAACTATCCTTCAAATATATGTACTACCCAGCCTGCCAAAGATGAAGAAATAAAAGATTCTACCAACTACTCCTATCTGAAATTGATCAAGCATGTAATCAAAATGCATTGATAATTACTGATGATTGGAACGTGAAAGTTGGAAACAGAAGGATCAGTTGTTGGAAATTACAGTCTTTGAAACAGAAATGATGCAAAGGACTAAATGATAGAATTTTGTTATACCAATGACTTTTCATTGGAAATTCCCTTTTTCAACAATATAAATAAAAATGATACATGTGGAGCATGCTGAATGGAATGCACAGGAATTAAATGAACTCCATCTTTGGAAAGAAACAATATCATTAGTCAGAATATGGCCAGGGGATTCAATGTTAAACAATCAATTGCTTATATGCAAGTTGAAGTTGAAACTAAAGAAAATTAAAACAAGTCCACAAAACCAAATGTATGCACTTGAAATTATTCCCCATGAATCTGGAGACCATCTCAAAAGTATGAAATTTGAACACTAATGAGCAAGTACAGAAAAAGTACAGAATACTATCAAGGACATCACACTTGAAGAAAGTAAAAGCTCATTAAAAAGAGGGGAAAAAAGGCCATTCTCAGCACTTTTCAAGCTGAAATAGTGTTAAGAACAATTCAAACCTTGAGAATTATATGAACAAAATAATGAACAGATAAAGCATTAAAGAAGAAGATAAAACAGAGTCACTGTACAGATAAGGATCACTCAACATCAAACCAATTTTAGAATATGATCAAGAACCAATGGTAATGAGGGAAGAAGTCTAAAATGCACAAAATGCATTGGCAAAATAACAAGTCTTCAGGAATTGATGCTTAGGAAATCAATACAATGCTAGAAGGACTCCCTCATCTATGCCAAGACATTCAGAAGATAGCTATGTGTCCAACTGCAAGAGAACCATATGCATGCCACAAAATGTGATTCTATAGAGTGCATAAATTATCAAACAGTATCATTACTATCACATGCAAGTAAAATTTTGCTGAAGATATTCCAAAAACTGGCTACAACTATACATCAACATGGAAGTGCCAGAAATTCAAGCCATATTTAGAAGAGGATGTGTACTGATGAATATCATGGCTAATGTTAAAGGAATCTTGACTGAAAGCACAGAATACCAGATAGATGTTTACATGTATTTTATTGACTACACAAAGGTCTTTTGACTATGTGAATCATGATAAATTATGGATAACTTTGCAAGTACTGAGTTTTTGCAACACTTAATTGTGGCTGTATGGAACCTATATATAGACTGAGAGACAATCATTTGAACAAAACATGGCATGGTTGAAATTGTATCCTTTCACTGTACTATTAAATCCATAAACTGAGCAAATAATCTAAGAATCTGAACTATAAGAAGATGAGCATGACATCAGGCTTGAGGCATGACTCATTAAAAATCTTTAATTTGCAGATGATACAACTATGCTTGCTGACAGTAAAGAGAAGTTGCAGTACTTACTGAGCAAGACTACAGTCTTCCGTATGGATTAAACCTCAAAATAAAGAAATAAAAAATACTCAGAACTGGACCAATAAGTAATAACATTATGATAGAGAAAATATTGAAGTTGTCAAACACTTCATTTTACTTGAATCCACAAAGAATGCCCATGGAAACAGCAGTCAAAAAATCAAACAACATCTTGGGCAAATCTGCTGCAAAAGCCGTGTTTATATAAACTATTAAAAAGCAGAAATATCACCTTGAGGTCTAATGCAGACATGACCCAAGCCATGAAATTTTCAGTTGCCTCATATTCAGGTGAACACTGGATAATAAAGAAAGAAGACCAAAGAAGAATTAATCCCTCAAATTATAATGTTATTGAAGAATATTGACTATGGCATGGGCTGCTAGAGGAACAAACTAATCTTTCTTGGAATAAATCCAGCCAAAATTTACCTTAAAAGTGAGGGTGGCAAAACCTCATTTACTTGGGAGATGTTATCAGAAGGGACTAGTCCCTGAAGAAGGACATCATGCTTGGTCAACAGAAGGTCAGCACAAAAGAGGAGGTCTCTCATTGAGATGGACTGATATAGTGGTTGTTCAGCTCTAAGCATAACGTTTATGAAGACGGCACAGGAAAAGACATTGTTTCCTTTTCTTGAACACAGGTTTCTTATAATTCAGTACTAATTCCAGCCCACCTACCAACATCAGCAACATCTTTGGAAGTTTTTACATTCATTTGACTAATTATGATTATCTCTGTTTGATGTATTTTTTAAAATTTAATTTCATTACTAAGCAGATTTGACCAGATTTAGATCCAATACTAATCTTTCCCTCAGTCACAAAGAGCCTCCCAAACCAAGTGTGAAGACCACTTTTGATATAAACATTACGTTATAAACCCATTTTGATGTATGATGGATATTCTAGTATTTGTTGATTGAGAGCACATATGATTAAAAGCTGACTTTTTAAAGGTAACATTAACAGGAAGAATTTCTTAGTCTTTCATGATCATCACAAATATCTAACCATTAACTGCAATTTTTGTTTGTTTGCTTGTTTTAATTCTCTAATGTCTTTGAACACTATTAAAGAGTACGTTCTAAAGTTTCTTTTACCATGATATTACTCTTTTTTTGTGCTTTTTTTTTTTTTACATCCTCACAATTGTTCTTTATTCATCATCCAGTTCTCGCATACATCTGAGGAATTAACAGCACAACAACATGAGGATTTAAAAATATCAAGACTTGAATTAGGTGTATCTTGGTTTTCAGAGTGACATCATTGCTTTTTTTTTTTTTAAGTTTTTATTGTGAATTATGTGTTAGTTTACATGGGTGAACATTATCTTTAGATTCATTCTATAGTACTTTGTTTCATTGCAATGATCACAATCCCCTGAATGCATCATCAAATACCCAAAGGGTACACCCCACTCCCCTGCCCACTGACTGCCAGCACACAACCCCTCTCCCTCCCTGAGTCCAGAGTACCCAGCCACTCCTTCTGTCCACATCATTGTCTCTGCCTCCATCCTTAGTGTCACTGCCTTTCTGGACACAGTCTTCCTTTTCTCCCGTGATGCTTCCATGGATCTCTGCTCCTGGACTGTAAAATCAGCCACTCCCCTCCTTTTGTTACCAAACATTTATGTTTTCCTTTCCAGCACTCATTGTCAGATCTGATAGCAATCATTCCCTATTAAACCACAGGAGTCCTTTCCCCCTCACCTTTTATTAACCCCATTCAGGAGGTTGGAAACAATTCAGTGCAGGTTTTACCTTTCCCTGTATCCTGTGGACCTAGGTTCCCTATTGAAAGCTTGTAAGCCAGTCACTTCTTGCCTTTGTAGTCCCCATTTTGGGTAGCCAATATCTAAGTACCCCGTCCCTGTCGACCCTGTGTACCAAGGGGGTGGGAATGATCCTCACTGTAGAGATTTGCCCGCTCCTTTGTCATACCTCATCCACAAGCATAGGTTAAGTTCATTCACTTATAGTGGGTTACTCCTTTTTTTTCCTTCCCTCTTCTTTCTTCCTCTAGTTGTGTTCTGATCATCCAGTCATTGATGCCAGGTCAAATGGATACTATCTGCAAGTGTGGGTATATTCTTGTGTGCACCCCCTCAGCTGGATGGTTCACACTCCGTTCTAGTCCTCTGGAGCCATGTCACTGCCCCTGGATCCAGGAGTCCCCAGGTCTTGTCATACTGCTGGTTAATCAGGTCTCTATCCAGGTTAACAGGAGTCTATTGAATGTGGTTGGACTTAGTTCACAACTTCATTGCTGTTTTTTCCATTCTTTCCCTTATCAGTGACCAATGTGGTCAGCAGCAGGACCATATGCCTGCTAGTGTATTTCATTTGCGTTTCAGTCTTGGAAGGGGGATTGCCTTGAGGGGACCTGACCACCTGCCGTGATAGCTCCCTGGGGAACAATTAGCTTGTTCTTATAGTAGTCAATTGGACTGCTATTTTTGTTGTTATTGTTTTTTTTCTGCTGGTCTTTCTTTCAAGAAGTATCTTTTGTTCTTCTAGTTGCTCCAGACTGGCTGCTTGTCCTTTCATGTGGTTATGTTCCACCTCAGAAGATTCTGGATGATGATCAGGATTCCACCTATGGTCTTGTGCAGTACAAAGGCTCTGCAGGGAGCCTCCTTTACTGGGCAAGTTCTAGCCCCATTTTAGTTACTCTAAACAGTTGTAGGCTGAAGACGGACTTACAAGCTTTCTCTGGTGATGTTTCTAGCTATTCCCCTTTCTCCCCTTCAAGTGCCTATTTTACAATAGTAGGCAAGGTAAATCAAGATTCAACAAACAGCCAAGCATCTTAACATCATTTCCCCACTTTTACCCATTCAAACCATGCCTCAATGTTTGTATGCAAGAGCCATGTTTTTCCATGTTTTTGGTCAGATCGTTATTTACCTCTGTCCCATTTAGCCCATGCAATCAAGATGCATTGCTCATTACTAGTGATTGTAATGCAAAAGTAGGGAGCAAAGAGGA
>NW_006408626.1:8805934-8813761 GCF_000296735.1 Chrysochloris asiatica
CTCTTTCTTCCTAGTGTGTCTTTGTCTGGAATTTCATCTGAAACCTGTCCACCATGGGTGACCCTGCTGGTATTTAAAATACCAGTGGCATAGCTTTCAGAATCACAGCAACTCACAAGCCACCACAGTAGGACAAACAGACAGATGAGTGTTGGCCATTTGGTTTTAAGTGGAAACTGTCACTTTAAATTTTGAGCAGATCTGTGAGCATGCTTAGTAGAACCCTCCACGGGTGGGGGTGGCATGTCCATTCACTCAGGCATCCCCTGTAGTCACCAGAATGGAGGTGTGCAGACAGCGAGAGACCAATGAACCGAAACCAAAAAAGAATGTCCACACCTGTATCTCTGTGGTTCTGTCAGGCATTAGTGGCTGTGCTGATCTTTCTGTCACTTGGTCTCTCCCAAGATGGTGGCTCTAGGAGTAGCTGAGCATCTTGAATTAGAAAGCAATGGATTTTTTGATTCTGCTACAAATTCCCCTAGCTATAAGCCTTCCAACTTTCTAAATATTCCTTTATGTTGTTCGGAGTTCTGGCACCATCCCCTGAGCCTGCTTGGTCCAGTATTCTGTGTTGTTGGTGAAGGAGCTCCTCACTGAATGTCTACCTGATCCGCCAACTTAGATGTACTGAATCCAATGAGGACTATCCCTACCAAATTCTACAAAGAATTCACTGTTTTTCACTCTGAAATGGTCTAATAATAAACATTAACATTTTCAAAGTAAGATTGCAAGGCTTAATAGGATACTAAAATGCATGAAATTTGTATCCTCAGAGATTTACAATAAGACTACATCAAGTAGTCCTGATAAAGCACTAGATCATCCAGCACATACCACATGTAGAGCCATAAGACAGCACTGTACCAGTGACTCAGTAAATTGCAAACAGTCTCTATTAGTGATGTCCCAGTCAGGATTCACATTCAGCTCTGATATTTGAATCTACTTGAATTGCCATGTCTTTTAACTGCTTTCATTATGGCTCTCACTATTGTTCAAATGTTGATTAAGAAATTTATCATTTTATTCTCACTTCTTACTCCGTAAATATTGGAGAAAACATAATGTAATTGTTGAACAGGAATCTTGTAAATTTTGTGATTAGCTGAAGTACTTTTTCATACTATTATTAAACCATATTATCGAATTAACAAAAGGCTTCCTTCCACTTAAAGCTTAAGTCGATTTATGTGCACATTCACAAACACAGTTCCCCCAGGAAGGCTGATATAATGAACTGTCATTGGTCTCTCCTGATCAGCATTTGACCCAGATTGAACCTTCTCTGTACTCATAGAAAAGAGCCCTAGAGGTGATGTAAGCAAGCATTGGACTTCAAACAACAAGGTTGGCTATTCAAACCCACCAGCTACTCCATGGGAGAAAGATAAGGCTTTCTACTCCTGTAAAGATTTACAGCCATGGAAAACCTATACAGGGTTTAGTCAGAATCAGCTCAATGACAGAAGGTTTGGTTTTGGACTCAGAGAGGCTGACCTGTGTGTGCCCTATCAAAGGGTCCACTTGCTGTCTGGCTTTTTATTAGATCTGGCTAGTGGAAGTCATGGATTCCTAGTGTGGCTCTGTAGGATAAGCACTGGACAACAAGGGCAGTTTGAACTGTAAGGTTGGTGTTTCAAACTCACCAGTGGTTCTTTGGGTAGGGTCATTATGAGTCTAACGGTCTACACAGCACTTAACAACAGCAATAGAGAAATCAAGGATCCATTTTTGTGCCCTGGGGGCACATTCCCCGAAGCTGTTTAGATAGATACCACAACTGAGTGTACCAGTGTCTTCTGTTTCCTAATTCAAATGAATAACATATTCTGGATGTGAATCTTAAAGAAATGAAATGTAATCCAGCATCATCACTTGATTTCTTAGTATGCTTATGAACTAAACTACATTTTCAGGGTCAGTTGTTATTTTATTGTTTATTTTCTTTTCTCAAGTAGAATTACTTCTCTAACAGAAAATCTACACTAATACCATCAATATCAACTGAAGGTATTCTCTAGTCTCTGGTCTCTGGTCACAGCACATAGGAATGCAGACAATTCTGGATTGAAAAGCCCTGGACTGAACTCCTGTGATCCTGATTCCTAGGTAAGGTATACAGCATTTCTAAACTTCACACTGCTCTAACAGTCAGAGGAATATGACTAGTAAGTGACAGCTAACTCACTGAGATATCACAGAGTAACTGAACAGAACTAAGGAGAGTATAAATTATTATAAAAGCATTCATTAGTTTATAAGTATTGTTGAAAATTTTTTCAATATAGAATTTACTGATTTGGATAAATTTGTATGTAGCTGATTAACACAGATAATTCTATTTTAGATTGGATTTCTTTGAGCAGAGACTGTGCAAAACCAAATTGCTCACTTTATTATTCTGTATCTCCTTTCCCTGAACTTCGCCTACTAGCTTGATTTTCTTAATACTATACACTTACACTACTTTGGCAGTCTCCATTTCTTTCATACTCTTACAAAAGTTTAAGTAGAACAACATCATTTAAAAGTAGTCATTGCAATGCTTAAAAGTAAAAATGTTTTTAAGTAAATAAACTGTGTTTTCCAGACTTAAAAAAAAAATTACATAAGCACTTACTAGACCTTGTAAAATGATTGGATAAGACAAAGCTTATAAAATCTGATTAAGAAAATTTATACCATTATAGTTAAAGATAAATGGTTCAATCACATTTTCCTCCCCTAAATAATAAAATGTATTTATGGTCCTATAACAGTAGTAATTTCTAGTTACCACTTTGGAAGTAATAGCTGGACATTTCAGATGTCATTCACAGTTGAGGAAAAAACCACACACACAGCCAAACTTCCTGCCCTCCAAACCGGATAGAGAGACACTGATAACAATCATTATTACAAGTTAAGTGGTGTCACCAGCACAAGTTCAAATTTATCTTTGAGGATCTAGCTAAGAACTAGCTGAGCCAACAATCTTCAGAAATAAGATTACCATAGAATGAGCAAAACATCAAGGCCTATGACCTTGAGTTTCTTTCACTATCAATAATCCTGTCAGGATGGTAAAAGCACATTTTGTAACATCTTCCCACAGTTCTTTGTTCAAGAAAAACTTGCTATGTCTATGGTCAAATACAAATAATAAGGCTAAATTAGAAAAGATTCAAATAACTAGATGTACCTGACTAGTTCAAAGGTAACATAAAACAATCAAAGTTAACTTAAAACTCTTTCCAGTGTTCTAACAATCGAGAAATGCCCAGTTATGAATGAAATCAGTTCCTAAATGTGTGTTTAAGAATTTTACATAGGTTCTTAATTTTGCCTTACTTTAGTGTAAGAATAGAATCAAAGCCTTTCCAGTGATTTAAAAACTGCATGTGCAGCTTGTAAAGGTGACTGTGATGAAGTATTTGTTGACTAGGTGGTTGGCTCAATTACTTCCTAGGGAGGTCAAATTTACATAAAAATAAATTGGATTTTGAGCTGAAGTAGAGGTGCCTCTGCTCAAACTGTAAGATGGTGACAGACTGCACCACTTTGAAGGTGTGTGACTTTCTATCTTGCCGATCATCAAATTTCACATCTTAGACTCCCTTAAAGAGCTCCCTACACCTCCTCTGAATCTCCCATTCCAATAATTTTCCCAGTCTGGTTACCATGATGAATCACTCTAATTGTTAAAATGCAGGTCTGTTCCTATTTCACATTGTCAGCCATAACAGAACCAGTTAGAACTCATTAGAAGCCCTGCTTACAAGACGAGCAGAAATTGTCCATGAGTCAAACACTCTGAATCTGAGGACTGCCTGTAATTATTATTATTTTTTTTTTAATATTAAATAAAATATTTTTTTCTTTAAACTTATCAAGACACTTCTGGGCTTCCTTTGCACCTGTGTCTGTTTTTCTGTTACTGTGATGTATGAGGACAACTTGTGGTTAAATCCCATCTGTCTGAACCAAGTTGGAGACTTCTATATTTACCCAAGTGCATCTATATATCTCTTTTAATGCAAGGCCTTCATTGTACAATTTATGAATGGCCAAAACAGGCAAAAGTACATGAGCACTAACTCATGGATGTCTTAAAATATACAATTGTATGGTTTTAAAAAATTATAGATTACAATTAGCCAGATCACACAAGATTACTGATATATTTTAAAATGTTTGGAAAATGAATGCAACATAGAGAAACAGTTTAAATTTCCAAAGGCTTAAAATAAAGTTCAAAGTTTAGGCCTCTCCCGGTTGAAATATGAGAACCACTACTCTCCTTTTCTCCCTAGATTTAAGATAGTCTAGGGTGACTCATTCCTTTATCCACAAATAAAACTGTTATAGGAGAAAACCATGATGCTATGTAATTGATGTGTGTTTGAATGAAGCCTTTAAACAGGCAAGCATAGAAAATATGCAACAAGAATTGTCGTCATACTACATAGACAATTTTTTCCCTGTTTAAAATTCCAGTTTAGATTTATTTTCTCTTACTTTATTTTCACTGAATAATGAAACCAGCTGATCACAGTCCTGCTTATAAAATACTTCCCTTGCTGCCTGAAATTATTATTGACATGAAAAGACCATTAGCTGTTTCATCTGCACATGAACTAATTCCAATTCATTTAGACTTTTCCCATTGGTAATATTTTCTGGCATTAAATGAGTGTTATTGCCCTGCTCTGCTCTTTTCTTAAAAACCTCATAGTCCCAATTACAGAAAGAAAAAAAAATGAATGATGACTGTAGGAGTATTTATAAAAAAATTCAGAAATATTAAGCAAGTTCTAAGTATTTCAATATAAATTCACAGTTAATGATCCATCTTGACTTTCAGACCTTGTTTGTTCAACTACATATACCTTGTAGCTAATATAATATAAGAATTTTTATAACTATAGCTCTGGTAGTGTAGTGGTTACAAGTTGGGCTGCCAACTTCAAGGTCAGCAGTTTGAAACTACCAGTGGTTCCATGGGAGAAAGATGAGGTGTCTGCTCCCGGAAAGATTTACAGCCTTAGAAACCCTGTGCAGGGTCACTGTAAGTTGGAACCAAGTCCACTGTACTTAACAACAACAATTAACAACAGTGCCTTAAAAATTAGTTTGTAGTTAAGATACCAATAGTACTATTTTATCTTGTAGCTCATATTAATTTATATAATTATTACTGGTGTGGCGCTGTGGGTTAATGAGCCAGACTGCAAAGCCATTTGAACTGCAAGGTTGCTATGGTTCAAGCTCACCAGCTGCTCCTCGGAAACCATACACAGGTTGCTATTTTGACGGCACTTCACAACAACAATTTTAAAGACTATTTTGAGTTATAGTTATACAACTTTTTCATATACACTTATATAAATATTAATGTTTAAATATAAATAAGTTAAATTTTAAATATTAGCAATAAGGAATATTAATACAACTAGAACTAATTTTTAAGAAATTATCAGATCAAAAATCATTCATTGAACATCATGAGAAGAATGCTCTTATCAACTACCATTACTAAAAATTTTGATCAAATAATCTATTGAAGAGTTCTGATCAATAGGGAGAAAATGCACATCTGAATTTCAAATTCTCATACACTCTAGACTTTCTCAAGACAGGAAAAGTTAAAAATCCCCTAGAACTACTAGCCTATGATAATGTTTAAACTTTAAACCAGAAATATGCCCTGAAGTCTTCTAAAACCAAGCCATAGTTTAACTTAACTAGTGAAAAGTGTTTGGCTTGAGTGTTATGTTCTTTTAAGAGTTATCTATATGGGATCAAATTGACAACAACAACTTGAAAAAGTAGATAGAAACCTTAGGGGGTGGGGAGTTTATGTTAATGGAGGAGGAACAACTCAGCAAAAGAAAGTGAGAATGATTACACAGCTGGAAGAATGTAATCAGTAGCACTGAACTATACATGCAGAATCTGGTATGTTTTGCTGCGTATGTTCTCAGGAACAACAACAAAATAAAATATATTTTAAAAATAATACTTATATGTGACACTAAACACTTGCTAGTTATGGGATACATAGAGATTGCTCACACTGTAATCTTTTTTGTAGATGCAGCCTCAAAAGCAAAGTCCCAATTACAACATTATGTAAGCATGTAGATCAGATACAGTTCCTCCTTTCCCCCCATTATTAAAATATTTGGTGGGAAGGAGAATATAATATATTGAAGCCCAAGTATGATTTATTTTGCAGCCAGTGAACTTCCATCTCTCCCCTGAAAAAGAGAACCTATGAGAGTTTGATAAGCGTAGCTGAAGGTTCTTTTTTCCCAAACAAGCCAGAACTAATTAACATAGTTCAAAATCCACTGTTAATATCTGTAACTACCAAGAAAAAAAAAAAAAAATTGAAGACAGAAAAGAAAAAAATAAATAAATAAACAGGTAAAATTACTTTGAAAAGCTTTATCTCTAAAAATCATTATTTAAAAATAATGATTAATAACAATCATTATTCCTTGGTCCAAGAATCTTGATGCACTATAGGTCAGCTTGAACTATAAGGTCAGCAGTTCTAATTCACCAGCTGCTTCTTGGAAACCATATACAGGGTCACTATGAATTGGAACCAACTTGAAGTCACTTAAGGATCAGAAAGGATGCCTTTCTCTGCATTTTTCCAAGCTTCCTTGTTAAAACCACTGATAAGTCCCTCTGAGATAACCATGATGATTATGATCATTCATCATTTTATTTCTTAGTCAAGACTGATCAGATATAGAGGGAAAAGGTAAAACTGAACCAGATAATCTATTCACTTTGTTTTCTTTTAGCCAAAGTCAAGGTTAGGCTTACACAGAATGAGGAAAACAGTATAGGTTGATGTTTAGGACACTCTTGAAACTGATTCTCCAGCTGGACAGAGAAAGAATTATCAGTCTAGACAGAGACAGGAAGCCTTTCTTTAGACCTAATGTTCTGCAATTTATACTTTCCTTTGAAAACTAACCTTACAAACAATTCTTCTTTCAGATGTGCTGTGTTCCCTCTGACAAAAGGCAACTGTATGTGCTTTTCCTCTATTTAAATGGTCCTTTCTGTCCTTCCAATCTTTCCCAAATGTGGTCTTGTTATCCCCAGGGAATCCTTACTTGTTCCCCAGACCAGTTCAACACTTTTGATTATAAGAATCCTATGAAGTATATATGTTTACTTATAGCTGTGGAGATTTGGTCAATTCCTATTTGGCTCACCCATTATATTCACAGCATCAAACCCAAGGTGAACAATCAATAAATGTTTGATGGGTAAATAAATCAGTGGATGAATTCCTAAATCAGTAAAAAACAAAACAACAACAACAAAAAACTAGAGTTGGTTAACACACATTTGTAATAATTCTGTCCCTAGATTTGGAAAGCTTCAATTGGCATCATTTGCTTAGTGACCTTTTCTGTTTTTTTCACACTAGTAATGGTTGTGCTGTTCTTGTTAAGCGCCATGGAGTCAGGTCTGACTTAAAGCAACCCTTTATAGAGTTTCCAAGGAGTGCCTGGTAAGCTTGGACCTCCAACCTTGCAGTTCAAACCTACCTTGAAGTCCAGTGCATTGATCCACAGTACCACAAAGTTAACCAAACCATTCCTTAAGAGGCATTTTTCTTACAGTAGAAACTCACCAATTTGGCATTTGAAAAGGATACTATTTCCATGTAAATCAAACAGGACTGAAGCTAATACTTTTAGCAATCTGACCTCATGTTGTTGTTAAGTGCCATCAAGTCGGTTCCGACCCATAGCGACCCTGTACAGGGTTTCTGAGGGTGTAAATCTTTACGGGAGTAGAAAGCCTCATCTT
>NW_006408626.1:8813861-8825343 GCF_000296735.1 Chrysochloris asiatica
AGGTCCAGTGCATTGTACTACAGTGCCACACCAGGACACGCACACACACTCTCTGTATTGTTGTTGTTGTTAAGTGCCGTTGAGTCGGTTCCGACCCACAGCGACCCTGTACAGGGTTTCTGAGGGTGTAAATCTTTACGGGAGTAGAAAGCCTCATCTTTCTCCCGCGGAGCCGCTGGTAGTTTTGAACTGCTGACCTTAAGGTTCGCAGCCCGATTCGTAACCACTACGCTACCAGAGCTCTTAATTAATCAGATGCAATTAATTGTGGCATGTATTGTAATTTTGTTATTTGAGAGTACTCCAAAAACTCTATAGTTTTGACAAGAAGGTTGGATTGAAAGCCAGACCTCATGGCCTAGGGGTTACAAAAAAGACTGTCAAACAACACACTTGTTACAGTTGTGAAATTAGTCAAGAATAGTGTCTCCATTACCTGTGGCAAGTTTCTTTTCATGTCAAATCATTGATAATGTAGATTGTTTTAGCTAGCAAGCTGGATTCACTTTCTTGAATTGAATATAAGCAGTGAATTTCATGACCTTGACATTGTAATGCATGGAGTCATGAATTTGCTACACAGCCACCTAAGGCTCTCCCTGGATGAATCTAGCAGACAGCCTAATTAAACAGCAAGAGTTCCTGGAGGGGAATGTTAATGAATCTACTTGGCCGCCAACAGTCTGTTTCCCAGATGGTGCCAAAGCACAAAACCAAACCCACAGCCATTGAGTTGATTCAGACTCACAGCAAACCTAGAGGACAGAGTAGAAATGTTCCCATAACATTTCCAAGGATGTAAATCTTTATAGAAGCAGACTGCCCATCTTTCTCCTATGGAACTGTTGGTGGGTTGAACAGTCTACCATTTTGGTTAGCTGCTGAATGCTTTAACCATTGTGCCACAAGGATTACTCTCCAAATGGTACTTATTATTGTTATGTGTCATCAAGAAGGTTCTGACCCAATGCACAACAGATCCAAACACTGCCTGGACCTGTGCATCCTCACAATTGCTATGTTTGAGCCTCTATTTTTTGATGTAACTGTGTCAAGCCATCTTGTTGGAGGATGTCCTCTTTGTCACTGAGCCTCCACTTTACCAGGCATGAAGTCCTTCTCCAAGAACTTGTTTCTTCTTACAATGGGTTCAAAGTATGAGACACAAAGTGTCACCATCTTTACTTGTAAAGAGCATTCTGACTGTACTTCTTCTAAGACATATTTGTGTTTTGGCAGTTCATGGTACCTTTCAATATTCTTCAACACCACCATAATTCAAATGCACCCATTCTTCTACAATCTTCCTTATTCACATGCATATGAGGCACCTGAAAATACTATAGCTATGGGTCAGGCACACCTTAGTCCTCAAACTCACACATTTGCTTTGTTTTTTTATTTTTATTTTTATTTTTTATATACTTTAAAGAGCTCATGTACAGCAGATTTGCCTAATGCAATCTGTCATTTGATTTATTGACTGCTGCCTCCATGAGCATTGATTATGAATCCAAGCAAAATAAAGGCTTTGACAACTTCAATCTCTTCTCCTTTTATCATGATATTATTCACTGGTCCACTTGTGAAGACTTTTGTTTTCTTTACATGAAGATGCAATCCAAATTGAAAGTTGTATTCTTTCATCTTCATCACTAAGTATTTCAAGTAAGATTATGTCATCTGCACATCAGATTGTTAATGAGCATTTCTCCAATCCTGATGACAAGTTCTTCTTCATAAAATCCAGCTTCTCAGATTATTTGCTCAGTGTACAGACTGAATAAGTCTGGTGAAAGGATAAATCTGCCACACACCTTTCCTGATTTTTAAACCATTCAGTTTCCCCTTATTCTGTTCTGTTGACTGCCTCTTGGTCTATGCACAGGTTCCTCCAGACAACTCAGCAGTTATAAAGTTTTGCCTTCACTGTCCTTCAAAAGGCAATTCTATAGGCACTAGGGTGATGCTTAATTACATTCACTCCCTCATGTCCACACCATTGTGTAATCTCTAACATTGAAGTTGAAGGGAACTGTGACCACTTGCAATACTATCACAATTCTTAAACAATAGAATATTACCATAGATTTAACTCCCATTATGTTATGTTATGTAAGACTGTCTTTGCTGACAGGAATGAGAAACTCTCTGATGGACCTTGAAGAAGCTGAAGCAAGCAAGTAGTTATGATATGAGCTGCCTGTGGAGATGACCACATTGGAGGGCACTGTACATGATTCCTAGAAGCTCAGGCCTCAGGATTATAACTACAATCAACTAAATTCTGCCAACCTTGTCTCTCTTACATTGGACATATTGTCAGGAGGGACCAGTTGCTGGAGAAGGATCTGTTTGGTAAGGTGGAGGGCCAGAGAAAAAGAGGAAGACCCCCAAAGAGATGGATTGGCCAAGTGTCAGCATCGATGGGCTCAAGCATAGCAACAGTCGTGAGGTTGGCCCAGGACCAGGCAGTGTTTCATTCTGCTGTGCATTAAGGTTGCTATGGGTCGGAACCAACTCGATGGCACATAACAACAACAACAACAACAACAACCATTGATTTGATTCCAATTCACAGAAACCCTGTATAGGGTTTCTGAAAAATGGCTGGAGAATTTGAACCTTGCGGTTCCAATCGACCTTGCAAGTTCAGTACATTATCCCACAGTGCCACACTAGATTATTATATCCATAGTCCTGGTGTTAATGCGTTGGACTGCAAGGTCAGTTTGAACTGCAAGGTTGGCTGTTCAAGCTCACCAGCCTCTTCTCAGAAACTCTATACAAGGATACTATGAATCATAAATGACTCAACAGCACTTCAAAACAACAACAACATTACTATATCTAGAACTTCAGTATGTTGTTGTTGTTGTTAAGTGCCGTCGAGTCGGTTCTGACTCATAGCGACCCTGTACAGGATTTCCGAGGGTGTAAATCTTTACGGGAGTAGAAAGCCTCATCTTTCTCCCTCAGAGTAGCTGGTAGTTTCGAACCGTACGTTAATGACATTGTATGTTGTTGTAATGAAGTGCAATCAAGTAGGAACCAATTCATAGCAACAGTGTGGCTCAAACTGATCTTGCAGTCCAGCACATTATCCTGCAGCACCACACCAGGACTCCTGGTATTTAATTGTAGCTCATACTATATTGTTGTTGATAAGTGCTATCCAGTCATTTCTGACCCAGAGAGACTCTGTATAGGGTTTCCAAGGAGCAAGTGGTAAGCTTGAACCAGTGACCTTGCAGTTAAAACCAACTTTGCAGTCCAGTGCATTAACACACAGCACCACATATTATAGATGAGTTTACTGAACACCCTATCAATATTTTCCCATGTCTTTTTCTATTTCATAGTCTAGAAAGCCACATGCTTGATTTTTCAGCCTCCCTTGCAGCTAGAGGAGGTTTTATGACATAATTCTGTCTAATGAGGTACTGTGATCTGCTACACATGAATCCACAGTGTCACTAGAATGGCAAAAAAAAAAATCATTTGGAATGAATCTTACCCTTTCTTTCCTTTCAGAAGGCAGTCAGAATTAATGAAGTTTTAGCAGCTAAACCTTCAAAGTTTGTGGAAAAATAGAATTAAAAGATAATGGAATTGTCCCACAAAATTTTCAAGCCTCCTTATTTTGACAACAAGGCCACAAGCAGAGAAGAAACATGAAAAAAGAATCCTTGATTACATTTTTGAGCAGTAATATCACCTCCACACTGCTTGCTTCCTTTCTTCTGGTTATATGAGGAAACAACAACTACCTCTAGTTTTTAAATAACTATTAACAGATTTTTTGTTAGTTGTACTCCTAATTACCACTGCTATTTTACTAATAGAGAAATGAGAGGTCACAGAAGCTAATGGCTCTCAACAGATCATATTATCTAGTCCAAGAACCAAAAACAACTCTCAATTTCGTGGCTCCAAATGGGTCCTGCATTTCATATAATGCAGGCAGAAAGCAGTATGAATGACTCCAGCATGTAATACAAAGGGCCTTCAAAAAAAGTTCATAGAAAAATGAAATTGTTCCATAATCTTTTTAAAAGTTACCTCATGTAAATGTACTATTTCAAATATATTACAAATATAATACTATAATGGGAAATATTTGTGATTATAAAATGCATGCTCTGGCACCAAAGATGTCTACATAGTAAAATACAAGTATTTGGCTGCAAACATAATTAATATAATTTGTGAAAAACAGGCTTATGATCCTAAAATTCAATCTTATAAACACAGCACATTCATTCAAGTTGTCTAACTTGAGCACTCATCTCTTTTCCTTTCTCCACTAAATTACCTACTTTGTTTCCTCAATACAAATGCTTTAGAAGTTAAATCCCTACTTTAAATGATAACTCTGAATGAACAAATAATTTTAAGTTATCACAGCAAGCACACTGAAAATCACCTCACTGTCATCATAAAACACAAAAAAGACAGGGATCCATCTCTCTTTCTGTGAAAATGCAGTAGAGAAAAGAACAATTATTTTTTTCTTTCTTCTACATAGCCATTTTCTACCTTTCTTTATTTCCTCAATAGACATAAACTTGCCAGTTTGGATTTTACTCTAAAATATATCCTTCTGCAGATAATCCATAGTTTGAACAAAAATTCTTTACCTGACATTTTTGTCCATGTTATGGGGGAAAAAACAATCACACTGTATAGTTAAAGGAAATAAAGAATGTAGCCTTCAATTACTTTTATTTCCAACTTTTCAAAAACCCACAGAAATTAACATACAAATTCCAGTACCAAAGACATAGTAAAAGGTTGGAAGAATATTCTAAAGGTCACATTATCTTAATGAAGTGCCACTCCTGACAACATGGCCATGATATTAAAGTAATATACTCCATTTAGTGGGAAATGCTCTGTGAAATCTATGCCCTCTGCACTCTAAACAAAGACATTGGTAATATTCTTAAAAGGTCACACACAAATGTGTTATTTAAACCTAGATGCTTGCCTGTTGTGAATATATGAAAGGCGATACCAGATAAAGGAATTGGGATAGATGGGAAAATGCCAGAACTTTCACCTATGCTTTAATTCATATAAAAATCATGTCAACTTATTTCATTCTTTGATCTATATTATTTTATCAAAACACTTAAGGAAAAATTATGTTGAATATGCTACTAAAGTTTTATCTAAAATGTTTGGACTCACTTGACAAACTTTTTGGGTGAATTCAGAGTTTTTTGTTTTTCAGAGGGAAAATTATATATTTGCATATGTCACAATTAACATTTTTAAAAGGGTATCACCTGAAATTATGTTCTACCAGGATACTCTCAAATTACTGTATCTTTCTATTAAATGTAATGTGAATAAATATTTAAAGAATGAAATGCTCACAAACTTATCAACAGTGAAGAGAAAATTTTACTTAAGTCCTGACTAAACAACCATCATTGTCCAAGGAAATACATGAACTTTTTAATTTTCACTAAGTTTACTGAACGTAAGTAGAGTAAGAGATAAAAACAATCAATTTGTAGCAATTTTTCATATAGTTCTGTAAGAGTAAAACTATATAAAATACCGCCAAAAATCTGTGATGATATTAAATAAGGTGAATATTTTTTAAGTAAAAAATAAGAGGTTTACTTAATAACTAGAAGCTGGAAAACTGGTTAATAACATCAGAAATATAAAACATCATCAGCTTAAGCATTTATTTTAAAACAACCTGGTAATAAAATTCAACACGATGAAAGAATTTCATATATAAACCAGTAACCTATTAGTTCAGTGTTTAAATACTCAGCTGCTCACCAAATGGTTGACAATTTAAACCGATCAACTGCTCTAAACATGAAACCCTATGAGTCAGTTTGACTCTGTCCTACACGGTTGCTATGAGTTAGAATGGACTCAGTGGCAATGGGTATGTACACGAATAAACCAATAGAATCCTTGTGGTGTAATTGTTAAGTGCTGCTACCAAAGGAAAAGTCAACAGTTCAACCCACCAGTCAATCCATGGGAGAAAGATGATGTAGTTTGCTTCTCTAAAGATCACAGCCTTGAAAACTCTAGGCAACAGTTCTGCTTTGTCCAACAGTGTCCTTTTGCATTGGAATTGACAAAATGACCATTAGTTTGGTTTTGGATTTTAGAGTGTCAATTCGGATTCATATTTACCCTGTAAGATAGGGTAGAACTGTCTCATAGGTTTTCACGGCTGTAATCTTTAGAGACAGACTACCACATATTTCTCCCATGAAGGAGCTGTTGGGTTGTACTTGCTGAATTTTTAAGTCAGCAGCCAAATAATTAGCCACCAGGGTTCCTTTTAAAATAGAAAACTATGCATAATAAATATAATACATTGTTGTTGCTTAGTGGCATCAAGTTGGTTCTGACTCAAAGCAACCTTGTATAGAGCTTCTGATGAGTTACTAGTGGGTTTGAACTGCCGACCTTGTGGCTAGCAGTCCAGTGCTTATCCTAATATGCCACACAAGGACTTCTATAATATATATAACCCATACATATATCCAAATACATATCAATATGTTATTGTTGTTGTAGTTAAGTATCTTTGAGTTGGTTACAACTCAAAGTGACTCTGTATAAGGTTTATCAAGGACTGACTGGACGGTACGAATCAAAGACTTCACTGTTGAAACTGATCTTCCGGTCCATTATCTTATGGTGCATTATCCTACAGCACCACACCACATCAAGATCTGGATGTTGTTATTGTTAAGTGCCATCAAGTCAGTTTTGATGCATAGTGACCCTGTAGAGGGTTTCTGAAGAGTGCCTGGTGAGCTTGAACCAACAACTTTGTGGTTCAAACCAATTTTGCAGTCCATCGCATTGACCCACATATATCTATATCTATATGTATATATGTATACATATATACATCAATCCCAGAAGAGAATCAAAAGAGTAAAACTATTATTAAACAATGCTAAATTTGGTAAATCAAAATTTAAATTTCTACAAGACAAAACTGGAGTCTAGGTGAAGCAGTGGGTTAACCATTTGACTGATAACTAAATGGTTACTGGTTCAAGCCCAATAGCTACTTCCTGAAAGAAAATTGAGACTTTCTGTTCCTTCAAAGACGTAAGTCCTTGGCAGTTCTATGGAGCAGTTTGGTTTTGAGTCACAGTGAATCACAATCAACTCCATGGCAGTAGTGTTTGCTGTTTTTTGAATATGTCAAAAAAAAAAAGTAACCACAATTAAAATTCAAATAGACTAGAGAAAACCTTTGTAGTCAAGATGATAAATAAATGATGAACAAATGACCTTATATGAAGAACTTTTATAAAATTATAGCAGAAAGTATAAGGCATCACCATTATAAATAGGTACTTCATTCAAACAATTCACAAAGCAAATATAATTAGAAATCCAACATATGGATAAATATTCAAGAAATGCAAGCAAGAATATATTCCCAATGTTGCTTTAATTATCAAACATAACAGAATGGAAACACAATAGTAGACTTGAAGTAAGGCGACAGAATATAGATATGTAACTACATTCCCTCTTAAAATCCCAGTGTAAATATACAAAATGTAAATGAAAAAGAATATCAGCAACAAGAAAGGAACTGTGACAGCATTAGTACATGAAAAATTACAACATTCATGAGGAAGAAACCTTACTGGAAAGTCAAAAGGATGTGACTGAAAGAGGAAAACAAAATAGAGAAGATTAAGTCCCCTAAGTTCAAGAAATAAGCAAACATGAAGTCTTCTAAAGAAAGGTGAAAAGGCATCTTCAAACACAGAATCAAGAAACACTAGGAGCTGATATAAATATAGGGGTGCTATATTAAAAAAAAAAAAATTCCATCTAAACAGCTGAGACAATTGGGTCTTAGTAAAGGAAACAGCAACTGGGAGAGGTGACTGATGGCCTCAGGGTAAAGCCAGACATTTGCTATCTAAAAAAGTATAAGTTCTATATGTATAGGGTTCCCTGTGAGAGTTATTTGAGCCTGAGAAGCAAAACTAAATTTATAGCAATTGTACTTTTACAGAGACATAGAGCAACATTGAAAGCAAGGCAGGCGGTATAGTCAATAACCAGTTAAAGGCATCAAAGGAAAAATTGTAATGCAACTACAAATCACCTGGGAAACTTTAAAAAATGCAGATTCTGATTCAGTAAGATACAGGCAGGCCAAGGAATCTGAATTTTTAATAAGACTTGCTTTGAATAACAAGGTGATAATATTTCATTCCCAGCACAATAATCTCCATACCCTGGAAATGAGGACTACGGGAGTATGAAAACATGATTTCCAAAATTAAAAAAAAAAAAAAAATTAAAGGATGGCCATCATAGCAATAGTTATGGCCATGTCTGCTGCCACTGTGCCAATCCATCTCATTGAGGGGCTCCTCTTTTTCACTGAATCTCCTCTTTACCAAGCATGATGTCTTTCTCTAGGGATTGGTCCCTCCTGATAATGTTTTTTGGAGTATTCATAAAAATATGGCAGTGTAACAATTAGCATGCAAGTAGAGTAAAATATCAAAATTTCATCACCCTTCACAGATTTTTACAAAGAGAAAATAGACATGGTTGAAGACAAAACCAGTGACAAAAAATAAATTAATAAATAGATAGATAGATAGATAGATAGATAGATAGATAGATAGATAGATAGATGATAGATAGATAGATGATAGATAGATAGATAGATAGATAGATAGATAGATAGATAGATAGATGATAGATAGATAAACCAAATTCAAGGAGACATAGCCAAGCATACAGCAAAATTATAGCTGAAAGATTCTACGAAGAATTAAAATACCTGGAGATCCATGAGTTATAAAAATTGGAATGTAAAAAGATAGTGGAATGTTGTGGACTGCAAAGCACTGAGATGTTGAGGCCCTGTGTCATGGACGAAAATCCTACATGATGGCCCCACTCAGGATGGCTAGCCAGGGACCCTGAGGGACAAAGGAAGTGACCTCCTGACATCCTGGGTTCATTGGTTTTTGCAAAATCACTGGTGGGCTACCTCTGTATAATTTTCTTTGGTCTTATTATTCATTTTATGCTTCTAACTCCAGTAATTGTAGCTTCTGAGAAAATGGTTTCTTATGTGCCTCTCTTAATGTCTCCACTGTGTTGGCAGTGCATAGGATCCTGGGAACAAATCTCTCTGAGGAACAAACTCTGGTCACCTGGCAAGCATGTCCAAACTGTTCTTTATCAAATTATTCAGTTATGTTTGATATTAACTTAATACATGAGCCCTTGATACCCATGGACAAATATGAAAACAAAAACCTCTTCTAAAGCCAAGGCCATAAAAGTTCCAAAGGCAGGTTTACTGAAATTCTGCAAAGAGGCTCTGGAGACAATCTGCTCAAGGAATTCACTCAAAGTAGATTGGCGAATTCCAGAGTATTGTTCAAGGAATAATAGTGACAACCTCCTCAAATCGTCCCCAGGTGTAATCCATTAACCTAGACGTCCTTCTTCCTCCTGAAAGCCTAAGCCAGGTAGCTGAAACAGCTTGACTCTCTTCAGACCTTTTAAATCCTTTTTCACCTTTACCCATTCGAGATTAAGTGCTATAGGTACGTTAATTAGCCTTGAGAAACCTCGAGTCACTGCCCTAGGATTTGAACCTAAAAAGTATTTTATAATAGTTTGCTTGAATTTTTGGAAAATTAAGGATGGTAGATTATTAAGAAAATTTGCGATGCATATTTTAGAATTTGTTCCTGTAAATCATTGTGTCCTGTTTTGAATGATTAATCACATTACATTTCTGTACCCTGTCTTAATAATACTTTTTTTCCTTTGTGTAAAATCCCTCCCTGAAATAAAAGATGGACACAGATTGAATCCTACATGCATTACTGCCTGCAGGGCCATGATGCCTGCAATACAGGGTTTGCCTGCCAGTCTTGCATCCGCTCTGGTTTCGGGGTGTCTCTTTGTCTCTCTCGTTACGTCTTTGTGTGTATTCTTTTTCTATTTCTTTTGCCACCAGATATCCCTACTTCGTGAACCAAACTTCCCTGTCGATGCAGGTCCCCGACAGTGGAGGAGAATATAAAATAAAAAATATAAAATTTATTGTTGTTAAAAGGAAAGTTCTTATACTCAGATAAAGTCTACAATAAATACAATAAAAATGAGCCTAACAGTTATATCACTGTTAAATTTCAAAAGTTCAAGTAAAAATAAAGTGTTTTTTTTTTGTTGTTTTTTTTTTTAAAGTTTAGAGGAAAATAGATTTTCTACAAGAATATAAGAAGACAAGGGAAAAGGAACTTTGTTCAAGATGTAGGACTAAACAGATGCACTATATAACCTTTTGCAACAAAGATATGAGGAACCAAATGAGACAGAGACAGATTAAAAATCCTGGAACCTTAAACTTTGGAGGAAAGGTTAGCAAAGTAGACTGAGTGCTTACTGTGAGGAGGAACAAGAACAGGACAACTGGTGAACAACTGACCAAATGCAGCATAGCCACCTTGAACCTTTGTGAGCAGCTTTGGCAACAGAAAGCAGCACAGATTCACAAAGAGTACAGAAAAGGTGTGACTCCTTCTTTTCCCCCCATGCTCCCCTGGTAACCAACATTGTGTCCAATTTCCACCCTCATCTACCCCCATCTCAGAGCTAGCTCTCTAGTATTGGGTCTATAGCCACACCAGTGTGAGGCAAGGTCTGGCTACACAGCTTTTGTGTACCACTTTGGTGACTCACTTTGGTACCTGGATTCAGGCAGGATGAGATTCAGACCTACAGAACACACAGAGTCACCAGACTAGCATTTAACTAATCACCCTTCCCCTGACTGCCATGTGATCCTAACAAACACTGAAACCAGCCCCATGAAGGGCTTCCATGAACTACTTCCAGATTGATATTGATTATCCTCAAGATAGATAAGAGCTAGGTCCTTAGGAACTTCATCTAGGCCAGGAACTCCACTGTCACTCCCTCACACAACCCCAACCATATGAACTCCTTGACTTGCAGGAGCTCCACAGTTTTATCCTCTCCAGGTATAGCAGGTACACTGCTTTTTGATTTTAGGTTTGGTTTCCTTTTCTTCTTTCATTGTTTTTGTTTATTCTGTCTCCATCTTTTTGTCTTTCCATTCCCTTGAATTTTATCCACTCTATTCTGCTGATATTTTCTTCTTTCCTTCTACTTCTCATTTTCCTTCTTTTCCCTTTTTATCTCTCTTTACTTCTCTCTAATTTCATCTTCCCGCTCCCATGGTTTTTCTTAATGATTGTTTGGTTATGTTTTTTAAATTTATATCTATTATTTCCTCTTCTATTTTCCTATTCTATAGCTACATTTTCCTGTACATCATTTCTCTCATTTAGTTACTTTTAAGTGCTTTTTATTTCTTTTTTGTTTTCATTTTTTTCCTCTGTTACAGTTCAGTAGCATTCCTTCTCTCCTCTTTTGTAGTTATTTGTGTGTGTGTGTGTGT
>NW_006408626.1:8825658-8826203 GCF_000296735.1 Chrysochloris asiatica
ACATTCAAAATAAGGAAGAGCAGCATCCTCATAGTAGAGTTACCTGTGATGACGTAAATGGAGTAAAGCCTTCAGGATCTTCATTTGCTTGTAAGACACAACTCAAAATGAAGAGAAACATCAGTAAACACCCATCAATAATCAAAACAACGAATGTATGAAGTATAAATTTAGGAAAATTGGTAACTGTAAAAAATGAAATGGAGCACATAGACATCAATATCCTAGACATTAGTGAGCTGAAATGGACTGCTATTGGCCATTATGAATATGAGAATCACATGGTTTACTATGTCAGGAAGGACAAACTGAAGAGGAACAGTGTTGCATTCATTATCAAAAAAGAATATACCAAGATGTGTCTTGAAGTGCAATGTTGTGTGAAAGGATAATATCCATAAATTTACAAAGAAAACTAGTTAATACAACTATTATTTAAATTTTCACACCAACCACTGAAGCCAGTGAGGATGAAATTGAAAAAGTCTACTAACTCCATCAATCTGAACTTGATTAAACATGCAATCAAGATTTATTGATAATTA
>NW_006408626.1:8826805-8828979 GCF_000296735.1 Chrysochloris asiatica
AAACAACATAAAATATGACTGTACTCATGGACCTCACCAGATGGCATACATATTTATCAAATTGACTAAATCTGTGGAAAGAGATGGTAGAAAAGCTCCATACCACCAGCTAAACCAAGGCCAGGGGCAAACTGTGGAAAAGGCCATCACTTAGTATGCAATTTCAGGCTGAAGCAGAAGGAAATTAAAACAAGTCCACAAAAGTCAAAATATGACTTGAATGTAGAGATCATCTGAAGAACAGACTTGATACATTAGATACCAAAGACTGGAGACAAGAGACTCATGGGATGTCATCATAACAGCAAAAACATCATACAGCAAGTAAGCAGAAAGTCATTAAGAAGACAAGAAAGAAGGAAAAGTCCAAAATCGATGTCAGAAGATTCTCTGAACCATGCTCTCCAGCATAAACATGCTAAAGCTAATGGAAGAAAAGAGCAGATAAAGAAGCCAAATAGAAAATTTCAAAGGGAAGCTCAAGAAGAAAAAGTCAAGTAAAATAACAAAATATACAAAGATCTGGAGTTAGAAAACCAAAAGGGAAGAACATGTTCAGCATTTCTCCAGCTGAAGGAAATGAAGAAAAAAATTCAAGCTTTGACTTTAATATTGAAGGAATCCATGGGCAAAATATTGAATGATGCTGAAAGCTTCAAAAGAAGATGGAAGGATTTCAGTCACTGTACCAAAAAGAAATAGTCAATGTTCAAACATTTCAAGAGATAGCATATGATCAAGAGACAAAGACACTGAAGGAAGGAGTCCAAGATGCATAGGAAGAACTAGAAAAGAGTAAGACAACTGGAATTGATGGAATACAAATTGAAATCTTTCAACAAAATGATGCAGCACTGGAGAACCTCACTCATCTATAGGAAGAGATTTGGAAGACAAATACCTAACATACTGACTAAAAGAGACCCATATTTGTGCCCCTTCCGCATAGACGTGACCCAATGGAATACAGAAATCATAGGACAATATCATTAATATCATATGCAATCTTTTTTTTTTTTTTCTAAAAACAATACAAAAACAGCTGCAACCATACATTGACAGAGAACTTCCATAGTCTCAAGCCAAATTCAGAAGAGGTTGTGGAATGAAGGATCTCATTGTTGATATCAGATGGATTTTGGCTGAAGGCAGAGTAGCAGAGTATACCAGAAAGATGTTTACATGTGCTTAGTTGATTACACAAAGGCTTTCAGTTGTGTGGATTATGAAAAGATATGGACAACAGTGGATTAAACGAGCATTCCAGAATACTTAATTGTGCTTATGAGGAACATGTACATAGACCAAGAATCAGTTGTTCAAACAGAGCAATGGAATGCTGAATGGTTTTAAATTAGGAAAGGTTTTTGCCAGCGTTGCATTTTCTCACCATACTTGTTCAATCTGTATGCTGAGAAAATAATTTGAGAAGCTTGATCATATGAAGAAAAACATGGCATCAGCCTAAAAGGAAGACTCATTTACAACCTGTAATACTCAGATAATACAACTTTGTTTCCTGAAAGTGAAGAGGACTTAAAAGACTTACAGACAAAGATCAAAGACCAGGGCCTTCAGTATGTGTTGCATTTCAATGTAAAGGAAACAGAAATCCTCACCACCGGACCAATAAAAAACATCCATACAAACAGAAAAAGGATTGAAGTTGTCAAAGATTTCATTTTGCTCAGATCAACCATCAATACTCATGGAAGCAGCAGACAAGAAATCAAACGATATATTGCATAAGGTAGTTGTGTTGCATGAGACCTCTTTAAAGTGTTGAAGAGCAAAGATGACAGTTGAGGACTAAGGTGTGTGCAACCCAACCAATGGTGTTTTCAATAACTTCATATGGATGCAAAAGTTGGACAGGGTATAAAGAGGGCCACAAAAATTTTCCACATTTGAGTAATCGTGTCAAATGAAAATACTAAAAGTACCATGGACTGCCAAAAGAACAATCTGTGTTTAAAGAGGCACAGTCAGAATGCTTCTTAGAAGCCAGGATGGTCAAACTTCGTCTCTCACATTGCAGACATATTATTCAGAAGGGGCCAGTCACTGAAGAAGGATATCATGTTTATTAAAGTGGAGGGTCAGAGAAAAAGACTCCCAAAAAGATGGATTGCCACAGTGGTAGCAGCAATGATCTCAAATGTAGCAATGATTGT
>NW_006408626.1:8829439-8831279 GCF_000296735.1 Chrysochloris asiatica
TCCATTCTCTAATGAGACCCACAGGAGACAGTTGCTGAGAGCCAAATAAATAACCAGCATACAGTTATCAATTAAAACCAAACTGATAGCCACACAATGTATCAGAGACAACAGACAATTTTAGCTCACATGAAGAAACAAGAGATAATGGCTCAAACAAATGTCAAAGATGCAGAGTCATGTAACACTTCTGAGGCAGAAAAAGTAATGGAAATAACTAAAAAACACTGATATTTAGAAACAGTAAAAATTGTTGAAGGGTTGTTAGAAGAAAACTTCTGTAACATCATGAAAGACAAGAAGATAGGCATTCAAGAAGCTGCACAAGCCAAAGCAGGGTAGACCCCAAAAGAAAATCACCAAGAATATCATTAGCAAACTTTACAAAACCAAAGACAAGAAAGCATCCTGAAAGAAGCTCAATAAAAGCAAAAAGTTACCTACAAAGGAGAATAGGTAAGAATAACCTCTGATTTTTCAGCAGAAACCATGCAGGCAAGAAAGCAAGTGGTTGACGTCCAAAACTCTGAAAGAAAAATTGCCAAGCAAAAATAATATACCCAACAAAGCTATCCCTCAAATACTATGACAAAATTAAGACATTTCCTGATAACTACAAATGAAAGGAATTTGTTATAACCAGACCAAATTCATTAAAAATGCCAGCTGATTTTCTTTGGACTGAAAAACTATAGCAGCAGACAACAATCTGAGATTATTATACTTGACACCACCACCCAGACCTGAATCCAGAGTAGAAATATGAAATGTGAAACAAATCTACAAGACTGAAAATAGAGCACCAGAGATATCAATTAATAATGAATCAACCACAAAGCAAACGGAGGGAATAGTATAGATACAGAACTTCCAAAATGCTAGGAAGTCAAGTAGATTTCAAGAAAAACCTACTGTTTTAAACAGGGAGAAATATTAATAAAGTAGAGGGTAACCTCAAATTAAATAAATACATCAGTACTTCAAAATTTTTAAAAAGAGGAAAATCATAAGATTACAAGGGAAAAGAATAAGAATTCAAACTATTAGTCAAGTATTGTGAAGATATCCTCCTTCAAGGTTGAAGTGGGACAGGAAAATAATCTATTACTATTAACTGAAAAAGCTAAGAATATCTAAAATATTAGCATAGTATGCCAGGTTATAAGCTTCAAATATTAAAAATATTAGAAAGTTCTCCTACATGTGATTAGAATTATGCAAGAAAAAATTCCACCAAAATAAAAATGAATTATAAAGAAGGCAGCAATTTAGGTTAGGAGAGGCAGCAAATATTGAGTATAACCCAGAAGTGAAAGATGGCACAAAGAATCGTAACTGATCTGTTTGAGTTTGATACTTTTAATTCTCCTCCTAGCATTTTTATGGACCTATTTAGCCAACAACATTAATTATAAAAACTTAGCACTATGTCTATTTAAATGTTTTCAATAGTTGAACATACAACTACCAAATGCATCTATAAAAATATCCAAAATGTTAGAAGTATAACATCTAATTTTACATTACAGCATTCCAAGCAACTAAAATATCTAGAAGTTATTATAAGATGAAAAGAATTCCTGTAAAAGTATCAACAGTCTACATTTCACTTATAGCACTGCCAGCAACTGGCATTATTCTAATATCAGTTGTTATGTTTTAAAAGTTATTAGTGATGACTACCTATAGCTAATTTTCTAGGTTTAAGGTTACATGACAGAGTTCTGGTATGACTCTGTAGGATAAGCTGGACCTCAATATTTGTTTGAAATACACGGTTCACAGATCCAACTCACCAGTTGCTCCTTGTTGTTGTTGTCAGGTGCCATCGAGTCAGAAC
>NW_006408626.1:8834389-8844921 GCF_000296735.1 Chrysochloris asiatica
AATGGGCTGCTATCAGTTGGAGCCAACTCAACGGCACTAAACAACAACAACAACAAGGTTATACAGATACTCATGAGTGCGTTAAGTTTTATGTGGCAGCTCAAACTCTCATGATTAATGAGTCACCAAGAATGTAAAAAGTTGTAATGTTCCTCTGCAATCCACAAGATAGATGATGAGATATATAATAAGTGCATTTATAATCTGAATATTTGAATAAACAAGAGGTGATAACAGTGACAACAAAACATTATAACACAGGATAATTTCAGATTGGAAGTGAGTAAGACTCATATCATTCAGACTCATTCTCAGCTCTAATATTTTATTATAGTTTAAGATGTAATGTGAAGCCTGAAATAGAATGGAAAAATCCCTTTTTGGAGAAACTATAAAAATTATAGTGTGTACCTTACCACCAACTGATAAGTGACTCTTAAAACTGGTTGTTGTTAGGTACCATTGAATTAGTTCTGACACAGAGACCCTACGCACAACAGAACAAAGAACTGCCTAGTCAGCATAATCCTCACAATTGTTATGTTTGAACCCATTATAAATGCCACTATGGCAATTCATGTCATTGAGGATCTTCCTCTTCTTCAGTGACCATCAATTTTTCCAAGCAAGATGTCCTTTTACAGGGAATTGTTCTTCCTGACATGTCTAAAGAATGGCAGATGGAGTCTCCACTTTCTTGCTTCTGAGGAGAATTCTGGCTGAACTTCTTCCAAGAGAGATTTATTTCATGAGTTCTTACAGCCGTTTTAGCATCTCTGCATTCAAGAGCAAGTTTCAGAGTCTTTTCTGGCATCTTTTTTCTTCTTCTTCTTCTTTACTGTGTTTTTGATTACTTTTTGCTTCATGGATTCTGTTCTTCATGTCATCTCACAACTCTTCTGGTCTTTAATCATTAGTGTCTAATGCATCAAATCTGTTCTTGAGAAAAATCTCTAAATTCAGGTAGGATGTGTTCAAGGTAATAGTTTCACTCTCATAGATTTGCTTTAATTTTTCTTAAGATTTAGCCTGAACTTGTATATGAGTAAATGATGGTCTGTTCCACAGCCAGTCCCCTGATGGTAATGAGATTCTCTACCATCTCTTCCCAAAGATGTAGTCAATTTCATTACTATGTATTTCATCTGGTGACATCCACATGTATGGTCACTGTTTATATTGTTGAAAAAGGGTACTTGAAATCAAGTCATTGGTCTTGCAAAATTCTATCGTGTAATCTTCAGTATCATTTCTATCACCAAGCCCATCATTTTCAACTAGTGATCACTGTTGGTTTGCATTCAAATCACCAGTAAATATCAATGCATACTGAATGCAAGTTTGATCAGTGTGAGACTCAAGAAGTTGACAGAATTCTTCAATTTCATCATTATTGACTTTAATGTTTAATACCTAAATTTGAGTAATAATTGAATTATCCAATTTTCCTTGAAGATATGGATATTATCACAGACAGCACTGTACTTTAAGATAAACTTTAAAATGATCTTTTTAATGATGAATGGGGAACCATTCCTCTTCAATTTGTCATTCCCAGCATGGTAATTCAAATAATTGTCCAATATAAAATGCCCAATACAAGCCCATTTCAACTCACTAATACCTACTGTATTGATCTTTATTTGTTCCATTTCAGTTGTTATGACTTTCAATTTTCCTAGATTAATACTTCATCTATTCCCCCATTCTAATTATTAATGGATGCTTGCAACTGTTTCTTCTAATTTTGATTTTGTCCCATCATCAGTGAATGAAGGTCCCAACCCTTTATTCCACTGAAGTTGTTAAGGTAAACTCTTCTTTGAGGAGGCAGCTCTTCCCTAGTCTTATTTTGATTGTCTTCCAAAACAGAGGGGTTCATCTTCCAGCTGTGCTGGACAAAGTTTTAGTGCTATTCATAAAGTTTTCATTGACTAGCTTTTCAGAAGTGATCTGCCT
Organism: Chrysochloris asiatica; assembly: GCF_000296735.1. NCBI lineage: Eukaryota > Metazoa > Chordata > Mammalia > Afrosoricida > Chrysochloridae > Chrysochloris > Chrysochloris asiatica. Next base: position 8,836,349 of record NW_006408626.1, read on the forward strand.
CTTCTTCCTCTCTCTCTCTCTATGCATGTGCACATAAAGGTCATGAATGAGAAGTACATGTAGCCAAGTAGGCACTACACTTCCAATGGGTGGACATTTTGAGGAGATGCACAGAAATCTTACTTTTAAGAAGGTCACATCCCCCCTTGCATTTTTGCAGGGTGCTTCTATGAACATAGAGAAACCAGATTCCACTAAACAAAGGAGTCCTAACTCTGACCTGAATTGGATTCCAACATCTTACAAAATCTCAAAGACTGAATTGATGCTTTGTATAGTGAATGACTGTTTAGAAAGTGTCTTCAGAAGAAGAGAGAGTCTACTCCGAGAAAAATGTCAAGTCATTCTGCAAACATCCATAAAGAAAATTTCAAAAAGTTCCTGGAAATTTTTTATTCCATGTTTGCCTGGAACTCTTTGAAACCCCCTTATATTTTCAAAAACAGAAAACTTTTAATATTATGCAAGATACAAAATTTAGATTTTCTTATATGCCGACATCTTAAAGGTACTAAAATTATTAATTATTCTGGATATATTAGAAGAACCTTGAAGATGATGAGTACCAAATGAACAATCTACTCCAAAATGTTGTTAATAATTTATTCTAGACACTAAACCTAGAAACATAGCATCAGCATGAAAAGTAAATGTTCAGACTGAAAAGTGCTATAACCACGGTATGCAAAATATAGATAATAATGTATTCCAAGAAGCAGTTGCAGAAAATGGGGACATGGCATGAATAAAAAGCAACTTTTCAGGCTGACATAAAAACTAAAGGCAGGAAAAAGGGAGTGAATAAAAATATATCGCAAATATGCAGTAGCATGCAGGCACTGTATCTACACTTACTCGGTGTGTGCCCAGGCATGAACTTTCTCTGGGCCCTGAGTTGATGCATGTTTTTTAATATGAGGTTCTACATGTCTTGGTGCAGAATTAGTATTATGTATCTTGAGAAACACAGAAGGATGAACACCTTTCATGGAGACTGAAAATTATTCTGTGGACTTGCCTATAAAGGTGTAATATAGAGTTTTATAAATAAATGGCTTTCTTTTTTTATATAGGATTTCAGTTTACAAAACACTTCTGACTTGTTATCTCTATTGATCCCTGAAATAATATAGCAAAATAGATGAGAAAGAAATGATTATTACAGAGGCATAAAACGAAACAGAAGAAATTCACACAGAACTAGGGATTAACGTAAGGCAGAGGGAAAAGCAAAGCTGGACTTCTATTAATCGCGAGTATTTCTACATTTGATTCTATATTACATTGATACTTTAAATAAAACTACTATCTGTAAATGTATTCTTACATGTCTTAAAGCATTTTAAGGAGTACTGGTGTGGCACTGTGGGTTAATGCGCCAGACTGCAAAGCTGTTTGAACTGCAAGGTCGGCGGTTCAAGCTCACCAGCTGCTCCTGGGAAACCCTATACAGGGTCGCTATGGGTCAGAACCAACTCAACGGCACTTCACAACAACAGTGGCATAGTGGTTATGTGTTGGCATAGTGGTAACTGCAAGGTCAGCAGTCAGAATCTACCAGCTGCTCTATGGGAGAAAGATAAGGCTTTCTGCTCCTGTAAAGACTCACGGCATCAGAAAACATACACAGGGTTGTTATGAGTTGGCATTGACTCAACTGTACAAAACGACCACCACCATCAAAAGCATTTTAGGATGAATTAATTTATGTGTGTACTACTTTATTCCACAAATATTAAATATACTTTATGTCTGCTACTATGATAGATGTTGGAAGTAATTTTTTTAAAGTATCTGTTCTCACAAAACTTACAGGTTAATGGGGAGAGACAGAGAAATGTAATTATGTCACTAGTTAATGAATTTCTAAGGTTTGGGTGTTCAGATGAACAGTGGTGTGAGATTATTAGAAAATGGTACACTGAGAGAAGAACAGTTTGGGATGAAACAATATAAGTTTAGACTTAGAATTGTAAATTCAAGAGTCTTTGAAACATCTAAATAGGCACTGTTAAATAGGCAGATGAACATACAGGTCTAGTGCTCACATGTGAGAACTGTGTGTTTGTGGGTATGCGTGTATGCACACATGTACAAGTGTACATCTGTTTATGAATGTAAGATCTATTCAAGTTTTCGAAACAAAAGTTAAAAATTTATACTCTAGAGTATTAGGAATAAACTAGCTGTGGTTAGATGCCATCAAGTTGGGTCCGACTGTTAGTGATCATATGCACAACCCAATGAGACACCCTCCAGTCCAATACCATACTCATAATTGTCATTTTGCTTTAGCCTATTGTTGCTACATTATGTCAATCATCTTGTTTGGTGTTTTCTTCTTTTTTGTTGACCCTTCACTCTACCAAAAATGATGTCCTTCTCCAGAGACTTGTCTCATCTGACATTCCCAAAGACTGGGAGACAAAATCTCTCCATCCTCCCTTCTAAGGTGCAATTTGGCTGTACTTTTTCCAAGACAAATGTGTTTTTTTCAGTCCATGGTACTTTCAAATATTATTCACTAATGCCATAATTCAAATGTCATGTAGTTATTCTTCTCCATATTCTTTATTCATTGTCTGATTATCAGATACATATGAAGCCACTGAAATTACCACTGTCCAGGTCAGGCCCACCTTAGTACTTAAACTTTCATTTTTGCTCTTTAACACCTTAAAGAGGTCTTTTGCAACAGATTTGCCTAATGCAATAGGTCCTTTGATTTCTAGACTGCTGCTTCCATAGGTGCTGATTATTGATACAAGCAAAATGAAGTTTTTGACAACTTCAATCTTTTATCTTTTTATCCTAATGTTGTTTATTGATCCAATTGTATGGGTTTTTAAGGTGCAATTCACACTGAAGGCTGGATTTTGGTCTTAATTATTAAGCATTTTAAGTCCTCTTCACTTTCAACAAGCAAGGTTACATCATCTATATATTACAGGCTGTTAGTCTTCCTCAAATCCTGGTCCCAGATTGTTCTTCACATAATCTAGTTTTTGCATTATTTTCTCAGCATATTGATTGGATACATTTGAAGAATAAATTCATCTTAGAATGATAGACTAGGCTAAAGGCTGGCACTGGATGTAGAAACAGGAATGTAGTTATTTGTCCAGAGAAATCCGTGGTTCATGCACCCCACAGAGCTTGGTCTTGGGTTGGGAAGAACTATAGGATCCAGACGGGCCCCATTGCATGCTAATTGCTCTATCTTGCAGCTTTGACAACCTTTAACATCTCCACATAGGCTAAATAGTTTGGCAGAATGCCTTTTGATTTTCCTAAAGAATTAGACCATGGGGGTTTTGTGAGAAAATGCTACAAGTTCATTCCCATCCATCTTCCTATCTTCCCCTGTCATAAGAGGGTTTCCTATCATCTCCTGGGTTCTGCTGAGATATCAGTCTTTATATACTCACCCCTCCTTTGAGTGTATCACCAGACTATAATACTGCTTAATTGCAACAGAAAGCAGCCTCCTTAACAGAAGCAGTGCCCAACACTTACGCTACTTTGTCATTCTGTTCAGCAATTTCCTGTGGAACATGGCAAGTGGAGAAGTGGTTCACAGGTTCCTTTGCTCATCCTGCTTTTGAGGTTTATGTAAGTAATAAGCAGTATGTGTCTGAAAACTGTTCCTTGTTTCGTTACTGGATGAATCCATCAGCCTTGTCAGTCACCATGGGTAGAGAAAGGCAGAGCAGGGACTAAAGGCTTAGTTTCTATTGTCTAGCTCTCAGGCACTGCTCTCTGCCATGTGTACTTAGAGATAGTGGTTATGAGTGAATTAGAAAGAGCTGGAAACAGGGAAAGTATTTAGTGTAGACCCATTTAGAAGGAGCCGTAAGGAGGCACCAAGGCTTAAGGCCAAGAGAAAACAGAGGTTATCTGTATTTATGTTTTTCTTGTCATTACATATTTAGCAATTAAAAGAAAGCTGAAGACAACAGTTTCACAGTATGAAATTGGCCAGCAAGAGCATTAGGAAACTACTTACTACGACACAAGAAAATCTTTTAAATCGTGAGTGAATGAAATATATTATCTTTATAATTACATATAGGATAAATGTAAAGAAAAAATGGTCAGACGACAGTACAGTAAGAGAAAGCTAAACAAGCTGAATGTTGAAAGCTAATTTAGTGTCATATTGATTCTAATTAAGATTTTTTAAAACATTTACTTAAACAGGCACATTCCACAAAAACTGAAGTGAAAAATAAATTACAGGAATTTATATATTTTCCAAATTACCAACCTAGTGAATTTATTGAGTATCCATTTATCTTTTAATTACCTTCATCTGTATGTAGTTTCTACCTGCCTTACTTGCCATACAGAAACAAGTTATAAGCATCGATTCTTTACTTTTAATAAGCAAAGATACACTGTATTAAGCAGAGAGGGACTTCTTTAAATGCAGAAGCTTGAGCTCTACTCTAGAATTTAGAGTTTGTAAGTCTGTGGTGGGACCTGCAGTTGTGTGCCATAGAGCTGGTTCTGACTTCAGCTATGCCAGCCTCACAGTTGCTGTGTTTGAGGCCATCGCTGCTGCCACCACTGTGTTGATCAATATGCATTTTCAATAAGCTTCCCAAAATGATTCTAATAGGAGAATTACACATTAAAAGATTCCAATGAAAAAGAAACCTCTTAGTGAATATACAGATTGCTAACTACAAGGTCAGAGATTCAAACCTATTAGGGGCTCCTTGGATTGCTATGAGTTGGAACTAACTGGACATCATTTAACAGCACCAGCAATTAAACCTAATCCACACAGGGGGGTTGTCATAACCGGGAATTATCTTGATGGCAACTAACAACAACATTTATAATTTCAGATCTAGTTGCTGTCAAGTTTGATTCCTCGGGTGGATCAAACAGGTTACATGTTCAATTATAAACCAAAAGTTCAGAAGTTTGAGTTCACCCAGAGGCACCTCAGAAAAGAGGCCTAGTAATCTATTTCTAAAACATGAGACATTAAAAGCCAAAGGTACATAATTCTACTCTGACACACATGTGATCTTCATGAGTCAGACTCTCCTCAGCAACTGTAGTTTTTTTCTATTGTAAAAGACGGGTAGTGGGTTTGAATCACCAAGCCTTCATTCAGATGTTCAGTACTTATTCTACAGTGCCGCAATAGAACTCAGTTCAGGAGCATAGAAACAGAAAACAAAAGGCCACAGCAAAAAGCCAGATTCCTTTATCTCATGTTCTGGACCCTCCGCATCTGGTTTGTCCTACATCTCCCTCCACTCTTCTTTCCCCTTTACAAACAAAGTTATTCTACTTTTAGAGTCATCTTAAGGTCTGCTTTCTTCTTAAAACCTGCCTGACCACCAACTCACTGCTTTTTCTCCTACATCTCAATTCTATTTTTGTTAATAGTAACTTCTGATAAGTGCTTAAGCTCATGGAGAATTGATGTGCTCAAATAGACTCGCATAGCCCAGGATTCAGTAACGTCTTGAAAGTCATATAACAATCAGTTAAACAAGAGGATTCAATTGCTGGCAATGAGATTCCAGCATCTACCCTCTTAAATTCTCAGCATGCCTTAACATAAATAATAAAAATATGTCCTATGAAAATAAACAATTTAAGTGAGGTGCAAAGTAATAGAGGAAGCATGTATACTCTTTTATATAGAGTGGTCAGGGAGGTTTCTCTGATATGACATTCGTACAGACACCAGAAACCATGTGAGGTCCATGGTGATATCTGGGGAGAAATAATCCAAAGCAGAAAAGACAGCAAGTTTCCAACATGGACTAGTAGTTGGAATAATAATCTTACCAGAATATTATTTCCTTCAACTCCAGCAAAAACCAATTAATTTAACTAAAGGGGAATCAGCGCCTGGATCTAGTTATAATGTCAAATGTGTATGTGTGAAAGGGTAGCTCCGGTAAAGATTTAAACTATCTGAAGCGCTATATAGGTTTGCGATGAATTGGAATCAACTTGATGGCAGTGGGTTTTTGGTAAGGCAGCTGAAGGGTGCTCTAAGAGCATCATTCATGAAAACTCGAGGTGTTGGTAGAGAGGGAATGCTCAGATCTTGTCCCAAGCTGGTGATCTTTTCTTGCTGAACTACGTTAGGCACCAGCCTACACTAATATTCCACCAGAGAAAATCCTATTGAGGAAGTTCCTGAGACAGTCATCCAGGGATATGAAAACATGGCATGCTCTCCTTTTCTGTGTATTTCATTTAACTGTGGTGAAGAAGGATATTTCCTGAAATGTGGTCAACTTGAACTGTAGATACTAGTACCTACTTCTAAAGATCTTATAGATTAGAACTGATTTGAAACTGAGTATCTCTATCCCAATTCTCTGTAGCCTTCCAAGAATGCAAAAGAGGTTCCTATAGCTCCATGTGATGGATCATGGGTGTGATAGTTATGGTTTTATGTCAGTTTCACTGAGCTATGATTACCAGAGGCTTGGTAGTTGAGACATGGCTATCCCCATGGTGATATCTAACACACTGCAGTTAACACCAGGATAATTGTTTATAGGCAGGCATAGTTAACTATGATGGTTAGCTATGAGCAATCAATCAATCAATCAAAGGGAGGTTTCCTGAAGCTTGTGGTCTACTTCCAGTATACTGGACACTCAGACAAAGCTTGCTTCCTTTCTTCTGGGTTTGATCTTGCATCTGGGCCATCCTCTAACTTCTGGTTCTTTGGACTTACGACAGTGGCCTGCTCTAGCTCTATTCTTTACATGTCTTCCTGCATTCCTGATCTACCTGCTGATCTTGGGTCCTATGGTCTAACTTGGGACTCCCATGTGCTTTTCTGGCTGTCTATCTTTCTGCTGAACCTGCCTGCCAATCATCTTTCATCTGACTCTCCCATCTCTACAATTGTGAGTCATTTCCTTGATATAAACATCTCTCTCTCTCTCTTCTCTCTCTATATATATATGTATGTCAACCTTGTAGCTCAAACAAACTTTGCAATCCAGCATTAACCAACAGCACCACACCAAGACTCCATAGATAGATTATTGAAAGCATCAAAAGATGGAAGAATACACAGTCACTGTACCAAAAAGAAATGGTTGATGTTCAACCATTTCAAGAAGCAGCATATGATCAAGAGCCAATGATCCTGAGGGAGGAAGTCCAAGGTACATTGAAGACATTGGCAAAGAACAAGGCATCAGGAATTTATGGAACACAAATTGAAATCTTTCAACAAAGTAATGTGGCACTGAACGGCGCTAACTCGTGTATGCCAAGAAATTTGAAAGACAAATGTATGCCCATTTCTAAGAGAGATGACCCAGTAGCTTGTGGAAATCATCAGACAATATCAATGATATGCCATGTGACTAAAGTTTTACTAATTATAATTCAAAAATGGCTGTAATCATTCATTGGCTGAGAAATTCCAGCTGTTTAAGCTTGATTCAGAAAGGATGTGGAATGAGGGATATCAATGCTGACATCAGAAGGATCTTGGCTGAGAGCAGAGAATATCAGAAAGATGTTTACCTGTGCTTTATTGACTATGCAAAGGCTTTTGGTAGTGTGGATCATGACAAGCTATGGACAACATTGCGAAGTATGAGTATTCTGGAACACTTAATTGTGCTTATGAAGAATCAGTACATAGACCATGAGGCAGTTGTTAAAACAGAACAACAAAACACTGACTGGTCTAAAATTAGGGAAGGTGTGTGCCAAAGTTGTATTCTTTCACCATATTTGTTCAATCTGTATGCTGAGCAAATAATTCAAGAAACTGAATTATATGAAGAAAAACATGGCATCAGGATTAGAGGAAGACTCATTAACAACTTGCAATAGGCATAAGATATAAACTTGCTTACTGAAATTGAAGAAGGCTTAAAAAGACTTATTGATAAACATCAAAGACAACAGCCTTCAGTATAGGTTACATCGCAATATAAAGAAAACAAATATCCTCACCACTGGACCAATAAACAACATCAAGATAAATGGAGAAAAGTTTGAAGTTGTCAATGACTTCATTTTGCTTAGATCAAATATCAACAACCATGGAAGCAGGAGTCAAGAAATTAAGTGACATATTGCATTGGGCAAATGTGCTTTACAAGATCTCTTTAAAGAGTTGAAGATCAAAGATACCAGTTTGAGGACTAAGGTGTGCCTGACCCAAGCCATGTTATTTTCAATAACTCCATATGCATGATAGTTGGATAGTGAGTAAGGAAGACCATAGAAAAATTGATGCATTTTAGTTATGGGGCTGGAGGAGAATACTGAAAGTATCATGGACTGCTAAAACAACAAATAGTGCTGTGTTGGAAGAAGTATAGCCAGAATGCTCCTTGGAAGCCAGGATGGCCAGACTTCACCTCTCATAGTTCAGACATATTGTCAGAAGGGACCAGTAACAGGAAAAGGATATCATGTTTGGTAAAGTGGAGGGTCAGAGAAGACGAGGAAGACCCGCAGTGAGACAGATTAGCACAGTGGTAGTAGCCATGGGCTCAAACATAGCAATGATTTCAAGATTGGCCAAGGACCAGGCAGTGTTTCATTGTGTGTGCATG
>NW_006408626.1:8845316-8864480 GCF_000296735.1 Chrysochloris asiatica
TATATATATTATACATATACACATATGTATATGAGAGAGAGAGAGAGAGAGACACAGACAGACAGACAGACAGAAAGACAAGTTGACTGGCTGGCTCCTGGTGTGGCTCTGTAAGATCAGCACTGGACTGTGAATGACAAGATTCACAGTTCAAATTCACCAGCTATTCCTCAGAAACTCTATAAAGGGTTTCTATGAGTCAGAATCAACTTTTGGCACTTAACAAGGTGAAATGACGAAAGTTAAAAATTGTTGTTGTTATTGTTAAGCGCCATCAAGTGGATTCTGACCCATAGTGACCCTGTATAGGGTTTCCAAGGAGCAGCTGGTGAGCTTCAACCACCGACCATTCAGTTCAGATGACTTTGCAGTCTAATGCGTTAGCCCACAGCTCCACACCAGGAAAGTTAAAATTACAGTTGATTAATTTTGTCCGATGATACTTAATAGCCTTATAATGCAGGGTATGAGTATTTTTTTTTAACTATTTAAGAATTATATTATCAATATGATGACTTCTAAAGCTATTAAATTACTATTATTAATACTTGAAGTATATGGATATAGAAAAAAATACTCTTATTGTATTGAATAATTAGAACAGAAAAGAGTATATAATAAAAGTGAATCAAAATATAATAAGAAATTTTACCTTTAGGGGTTGAGAACTAAGGAAATTTATGTCTTATGTTTTATAGTTTTGTACATTTCAAATTTATTATAATTATTTTTTACTTTTGTAATTAAGAAAAATAGAACTATAAAAATATATGTATAGGAGATAAGTAACCATTAGAATATATAGTGAATAATATAATTTTGGAATTAAAAGCAATTTCCTGAATTTAAGTACATATTCCCAAAGTATTCTATTAAATTTTCATATGCAATCATTTATTTCTTGAGTGAAACTAAATGCATCCAGCTTATAAAAGTCAACTCTAATTTTATAACTTCTTACATAGAGATTTGCGCTACTATACCTGACTTGCCAATAAATTTCTTAAAGTTGATTTACATAGCATTATTCAGAATTTACAAACCAAGTTTGCAAATTCTACACAGTGCTAATTGTAAATCAATACATTTATCTTAAAGCAAGTAAAAGTAGTTTGTTTTAACTCTTGGTTTTGCCCTTGAAAACGTAGAATGCAATATCCCATTCAATCTACCCTGGAGCATTTTGCTTTTATTTTCAGCTCCTATTTTATCATTTGTTAATCTATGTGATAGACAACAGAACTGTCAAAGTCACTACCTGTGAGTCAGAAAGGTGGTTTGCCTCATTGTAAAATGTGTTTATCCCAATCAAAATACAAAATTTTAAAATATAGCATTAGGAATATGTTTTAATTTTCAAAAAAGCAATGGATCAACTTGTACACTGAGATAATGCCTCTAAACAGCAAACTTAATGGAACTGAGTTACCTTTTTCCTTAAAGACATATTGTTACATCGGAGTAAAGCACAGCAGCAAACATCTTATTAAACAACAAGTGTGCAAATGCAGAAAGCCAGACGCCTCCAGGGTCATGTGAATTATCCCAGGGTCAGAGGCAGTAAGAAGATTGTCTGGCAGTTTCTGAGGCAGTCAGTTGGCAGTGCCAACACACAAACCTCCCCAAGGTCTTGCAGTTACAACACTGTCATATTTCAAATGACAGGTAATACTTATGAACATGCCGACACTAACCTCCTCAATTATAGTCAATGTCAAGGTTTTACAACTGGAAGAACTGCTAATTTCTAACATATATATTGCCTGACAAAAAGTACTTTATAAAAAGTAAGTGTTTAAAGCACCTGTTGCAAGATGAAAAAGGAATCTTTTGAACACTCACACTAAGATAATGTTCGTTGGGCTGTTTCCCTCTTAGGGGTAAAAAATAGTTTCTTTTTTAATAAAGATAATTTATGGGGCATTTGTATCATAAGACACCTCTGAGAGGTTTGTTGTTGTTGTTGTTATGTGTCGTGGAGTCAGTTCCAACTCATAGTGACCCTGTACAGGGTTTCCAAGGCAGTAAATCTTTACAGCAACAGCTGGTAGTTTCGAACTGCTGACTCTGAGGTTAGCAGCCCAATTCGTAACCACTACGCTACCAGGTCTAAATTCCACTCTCTGCTTCTAAATTAACATTTCACTGTAAAACGTTTTAAGTTACATTTAGTATACTAGAATTTCATTTTTCATGTAATTTTATTAAATTACAGCATTTGTATAATTGTTCTATTATTTCATAAAATTATACTTTCCTGTGGATTAATGCATCAGACTGCAAAGTCGTTTGAACTGCAAGTTGGTGGTTCAAGCTCACCAGCTGCTCCTTGGAAACACTATACAGGGTTGCTATGGGTAGGAATCTACTCGACGGCACTTAACAACAACAACAACAACAACATTTACAGGGATGCCACACTTCCATCTTTTGGTTTGCTTGCATATATTTCATAAAACTGGGGGGCTACAAAAAGTTTGTAAAAAAAAAAAAAATTATCTGTGAATTAAATTTTTCCACAAATTTTTGAAGCCCTGTTATATGTTGACTCATCAACACCCACTTTCTTAATTTTTATTTTAATTAAAAATTAATTTCTTTTATAATTTACAATAAATCACAAATAATCTGTCAGAAGTCTGTGTGTGTTGCTACTCAATTCTGCATGTTTCCACCTTCAACAAGAAATCAGAAGGCTCACTCAAGATCAAGTTTAGTGCTACAAATTTGAAAACTAAAATAATATGACTAACATAAGCTTCGGAGGAAATTTTAGCTTCACTTTAATATTGATTATTAAAGAAAGCAGTTTGGACAAAGGAGAGATGCATGGAAAAATGACACCTATCTATGATCTGTTACGCTGAACTACAGAAACAACAGGTTTAAGCTTTGGTTCAGGAACTATTCTTCTACAACTCCTTTTAACTTATTTCTTTAAAAGGTTTCACAATGGGTTCATGGTCCATGGACAGATTTCACAAAATGGAGATGGCTTAAAATCACATGCATGTTTTGATTTGATATATAAAGCCCTGGTATAATGCTATAGGATAAACAATGGACAGGAAATAGTAAGTTCAGCAGTTCAAACCCACCAGCTGTTTGTAGAAACCACTTACTCATGGAATCGAGTGGATGGCACCCAACAACTGAAACAATACATGTGTATTATTCTGAGTAGAAAAGTCTATTATTTATCTATTTATTAAGGAATCCATAACTATACAATTTGAACCATATATTTATAAAATCTATGAGACTATTTGAAGGAGCTCTGGTAGTGTAGTGGTTACGAATCAGGCTGCTAACCTCAAGGTCGGCAGTTCGAAACTGCCAGCTGTTCTGCAGGAGAAAGATGAGGCTTTCTGCTCCCATAAAGATTTGCAGCCTCGGAAACCCTGTGCAGGGTCACTCTGAGTCGGAACCCACACAAAGGTACTTAACAACAACAATAACATGAGACTATCTGTTTCCCAAAGCAATCAGTTACAATTGGAAAAGAGAAACACAATGAAAGATTTTTTTAAAAATTCAAAAAGTATTTTTAGTTCAGCTTGTCAATAGCAGTATTAAGAATTGATTTTTGTTTTCCTAATGTCAGTCTTTGACAAAAAATGTTGAAAGTTCAAGTGGTTAAGTATTCTTTTCTTAGATCCACGATATATAAAAGTATATGCTTTTTGATGGTTTGTCATATGAATCTGTATTCCTTGAGTCATTATATTTTAAGCATATACAATTTTACAGATAATAAGGTAAACTTTGAATTTCTGTGGTAGAATTTTCATAAAAATATATAATAACATTTATATACTAAGAGATTTTAAATGTCTGAAATATTGGTTTGAATTATGTACACCATTCAATTACTTCTGGCCATGATAAAAATAATTGAAAAATAGCTTGCAATTCCAACTCTGCCAAAGACATGTGAGGAATTTTAATTCTTATTTTGATTCTATGTAAATGTGTAGCAATTATTCTTACCCATGGGTCTGGAGGTTTCTATATATTTAAACGAGTAAAAATTCAACAAAAAAAGCAAAGAAGATATCATAGCTATATATCTGTTATTGTTGGTATAAGTGTACCTACAGCACGATGCACATTTCATGCTGCTAGCCCTCAGAGTAGGAGATGCTTTTAGAAGTATTTTGGTTTCCTGAAGCAGAAGGAATCGGTGACTGAAGCATATCAAGAAACTGTATTAGGATCACTTGGCCTTGTTTACTTCTGATAGGCATAGGAAACCTTTCACTCTTGTTAAGTGATAGTTGCTCTACTTGCCGATATAGAGCAACTCACATCTGGATTGCAAAGTGTCTGAAGGTTAATTCGAGCTTCCGGCTAAAATGTTGTTGTTTGTATTGACTCGTATTGCCTTCTTACAGGTGAGTAATTCCAGATACAATTCTAGTCAGTTCTATCTAGATCCGGGATAAAGGGCTTTAGAAAAAACAAATAGGACCCATTTTTCTTTAGCTAGGTGTTCAAGATAAATGCCTGCTCTGACCTGAAAACTTAAAAAGCAGCCATTTACCATTTCATTGTATCACACATGAGCCTGAGTTACTGCCAAAAACATAATAAAAATTCTGTGTAAGAGCAAGCAAATGACTATCTACAAGTGTTTAAAGTCTTTCTCACATTTTATTTTCTTTTTGGCCTAAAAAATATATTATATTAAAACTCTGATATACTTTGAATAGCGTATACTGTCTACTGATGAAATGAAGAGAAAATTGGTAATCCAAAGAATTTAGGGATGAGCATATAGAATGTTCGGAGTCCTGGTGTGGCGCTGTGGCTTAATGTGCCAGACTGCAAAGCTATTTGAACTTCAAGGTCGGCAGTTCAAGCTCACCAGCTGCTCCTTGGAAATCCTATACAGGGTCGCTATGAGTCGGAACTGACTCGACAGCACATTATAATTTAGAATTGACTTGGTATCATCAGGATTATCAAAGCTAATTCTTAGTCAGTTAAGCCTCTGGCTACTGAAGTGATTAATTAACATGATTAAATCATGTATTGCTGTTTCCTTAAAAGTTCCAATTTGGAAATAATTTGTAGAGGACTGTATTTCCAACTAAAGGTTATGAACAATTTTGAGTTTAATACAGTATTTTTCCACTTTTAATGCTTTGACTATAGGAGTATTAAAGATTATTGATGTGTAACTTCATTTTTCATCCATTAGCACAAACTTTGGAATCCTGGTATGGCACTGCAGAATTAAACTGGACTGATAACCACAAGTTTGGTGGGTCAAACCCAACAACCACTCCTTGGAAACCCTATACAGGGTCGCTATGAGTCACAACTGATGTGACTTAAAAACAACAGCACAAGCTTTTATTTTTTTAAGAAGTGTTTACACCTGCTATACTCTGAGGTAACACCCAGTAAATGAACAAATTTAGATTTCCTTTCATGGATGAATGTAGTGTGTATTTGCATTTGTGTAGGGCAAAATGTTCACAATCTTACCAAGGGTAACACTTGAGGAAATAAAAAAAATATGTAAATCTGAACTCCCCAAAGCTATGTGTCCATCCTTCAGTGAAACTGGTGCCAGTCACAATGCTGAAGTACAGTGGTTCCTATAGGTATTGTGGTCACATGCAAATGATAAAAATAAACTAGGAACAGAGGAAAGTCCAAGCTCTTGATTCAGCCTGCATACAAGTTTCAAATCAACCCACTTGATCTTTGATGGGCTGCACAGTCTCTTCTACTCCTAACTGCTTTGTATCTAACATTATTCTCTTACATGGGCTGAGTTTCGGATCTCTAATAGGGAATCTTTTCCCTTTATTTTAAACCACAGAAGCTTTCTCACTTTTAATAGAAAGATACTGCATGTCACTGGGTCAACAATATGAACTTTCTAGGTATGCTTTCTTATGAATAGCAATGGAACATTGTCAGCTATAATGCCAGAAGGTGAGTCCCCTACCATTGGAAGGCACTCAAAATATGACTGGAGAAGATCAGCCTCCCCAAAGTAGAGATGATCATGATGGTGGGAATGGAGTAAAACTTTTTGAGATCTTCATTCATTGATGGGGTACAACACGAAATGAGGAGAAATAGCTTCATAACTCATTCATAATTGGAACATGGTATGCATGGAATCTAGGAAAATTAGCTGTCAGCAATGAAACGGAACGCATAAAGATTGCTATCCTATTCATTGGTGATCTAAAATGGACTGCTTTTGGTTATTTTAAATCATACAATCAAATGGTTTACAATGCCAGGAACCACAAATTGAAGAAGAATGTTGTAGCATTCATCATCAAAAAGAACATTTCAATATCTATCTTGAAGTACAGTGTTGTGTGTGATAGGATAATATCCAAGGATACAAGGAAGATGAGTTAATATCACTATTATTCAATGTTATGCACCAACCACTAAAGGCTCTAATGAAGAAACTGAAGAATTCTACCAACTTCTTTAGTTTTAAATTGATAAAATATACAAAAAAGAAGCATTGATAATCGCTGGGTATTGAAATGGGAAGGATGGAAACAAAGAGAAAGGTTCAAAAGTTGAAAAATATGGCCTAGGTAATAGAACTGATGCTGAAGATCACATGATAGAATTTTGCAATGCAACAGCTTATTCATTGCAAATATCTATTTTAAACAACATAAAAGGCAATGATGCACATGGATCTTACCAGATGTAATCTGCAGGAATCAAATTGACTATATTTGTGGGCAGAGATGGCGGAAAAGCTCAATATCATCATCCAAAACAAGGTCAAGGGCAGACTGTAGAACAGACCACCAATTGCTGATATGCAAATTCAAAGCGGAAGCTGAAGAAAATGTAAACAAATCATTTAGAACTAAAATATGACCTTGATCATATCCCAACTGCATTTAGAAACCATTTCAAGAACAAATTTGCTGCATTAGACACTAAGGACCAAATTCAAGAAGGGTTGTGGGATGACATCAAGAACATTATACAGGAAGAAAACAATGTTAAAAAGACAGGAAAGAAAATAACCAAAACTGATGTCAGAAGAGACTCTTAAATTTGTACTTGAGAACAGAGAACCTTAAATGAATGAAATAAATGAGTAGATAAAAGCACTGAACAGACAATTTCAAAAGGATCCTGGAGAAGACAAAGTCAAGTATAATTAAATGTGCAAAGAACTGTAGTTAAAAAAACCAAAAGGGAAGAACATGTTTAGCTTTTCTCAAACTGAACAAATTTAAGAAAAAAAATCAAGTATTTACCAGCAATATTGAAGGACTCCATGGGAAAAATATTGAATGAGGCAGAAAGCATCAAAAGAAGATGGAAGAAATACAGTCACAACACCAAAAAGAAATGCAGTTGTTCAACTATTTCAAGAGTCAGCATATGATCAAGAACCAATGATAGTGAAGGAAAGAGTCGAAGCTGAAGGCATTGGTGAAAAACAAGACTCCAGGAATTGACAGAACATAAATTAAAATATTTCAACTAAGTGATGTAGCATGAAGGAGTTCACTCATTTATGCCAAGAAATTTTGAAGACAAATACCTGACATATCAATTGGAAGAGATCCATATTTGCACCCATCCAAAAAGAAGTGACCCAACAGAATGTGGAAATTGTCTAACAATATCATTAATAATAATATGCAAGTAAAATTTTGAAGATAATTCAAACACAGCTACAACAGTACACTGAAAGGGAATTCTAAGAAATTAAAGCCAGTTTTAGAAAAGGATATGGAACTATGGATATCACTGCTGATGTCAGATGATCTTGGCTGAAAGCAGAGAACACCAGAAAGATATTTATTTGTGCTGTATTGAGTATGAAAAGGCTTTTGACTGTGTTGATCATGGTAAACTATGGATAACATTGTGAAGTATGGATATCCCAGAACACATTTTTCTCATAAGGAACTTATGCACACATCAAGCAGCAACTGCTAGAACAGAATACTCTTATGGTTTAATATCAGGAAAGGCATGTGCCAGGGTTGTGTCCTTTCACCAAACTTGTTCAATTTGCACATAATCCTAGAAGCTGGATAATGTGGCATCCAAGATTGAAGGAAGACTCTTTAATAATTTGCCATATGCAGATGATACGATCTTGCTTCCTTAAAGTGAACAGGACTTAAAATACTTAATGTTGAAGAACAGAGACTATAACTTTCAGTATGGATTACACCTCACTGTAAATAAAACCAACAACAACAAAAATCCTCACAACTGGACCAATAAATAACATCATGTAACATCATGTTAGATAGAGAAAAGATTGAAGTTATCTAAAACTTCATTTTGCTTGCATCCACAATCAACACTTACGGAAGCACCAGTCAGGAAACTAAATGATTTATTGTATTAGGCAAATCCACTGCACAAGACTTCTTTTAAGTGTTCAAAGAGTAAAGGTGTCAGTTTGAGGACTAAGGTGCGCCTGATCCAAGCCATGGTATTTCCAATCGCCTCATATGCATGTGAAAGTTGAGCAATGAATAGGGAACACTGTAGAAGAATCAGTGCATTTGACTTGAGTTGTTGGAATAGAATATTGAAAGTACCATGGACTGTCAGAAGAATAAACAAATCTATGTGGGAGGAGGTACAGTTAACTCCTTTGAAATTATGTTGGTGAGACTTCATCTCTCCTAATTTGGACATATTATTTAGAGTGACCAAATCATGAAGAAGGATATCATGCTAGGTAAAGTGGAGGATCAAAGAAAAGGAGGAAGACCCCTAATGAGATATGTTGACATCATGGTAGCATCAATGGGCTCCAACACAACAATTTCTAAGATGGCACAGGACTGAGTAGTGTTTTTTTCTGTTGTATACAGGGCCTCTATGACTTGGAACTGACTACATGGCACATAACAACAACAAAAGGTACATTTTTGGACTCCTGGCCGACAATGACAAAATATTAATCTCTAGTTTATTACTCTTTAAATAATTCACAGGTCTCAAAATACATGAAAATATATCATATATGCCTCAAGGTGTGTGTTTTGTCACAATATTGCCTAAAACTTTGTAAGCATATTCAGTCTGCAGAATCAAACTTTCTTCAGCACAGGAAAATATTGCTTTACTATTAACTTAATAAATCATAAAGTTAGAATAATTGGAAAGAAATAAAACCAAGAGTTAGAAGTGGCAAATACAGATTTGTGTTTTTGTTTAACCACTTTATATTCTAATATTTTTCCCATTGAAAAAAATATCGTTTAGTGTATTCTATTAAAATAAATCACATTGAAATCTTATATGCTCTACATTTAGGACAACTGACTTTATACATTTAAAGATGCCACAGAACAAATTTAGGCAATATAGACTTGCAAAGCTATGAGAAGTTTCCTGTTAAGACAACAGCAGTTGAAAAGGTTGTACTTTAAATATTTGACTTTGTTTAATACAATGACACATGGAGAAGATGCTATTATCTTTTCCATAGATGACAAATAGAATTAGAGAAGTCATGTACCTTGGCAAAATCATGTGGTTAGGAAACATTAGAGCTATGATTAATGCATGTCTGACTTTAAAGGTGATTCTCTTAATTGGCCATCATCCCATCTCATCACTAAATAGCTTTTCACTACAAAATACTGACCAAACTTACCCATCAATGACACAAGATGAGATATATGCACAGGAAAACATGTCTCCTATGTCTGAGGCTTCAATTGTGGACATTAAAACCTTCATTGCATTTTTGTTCCATTGGAGACACTCTAACCCCTTGTTTTAAAAAGAAAATGACTGGATAACAGTTTGAATATCTAGAAATCAAAAGCAATCATTACTGCCAACCAAAGTGAAAAAGTGAGAATTTAATTTGAATCCCATTTTTGAAATGCAGCATTTTAGTTATATCACTTAAATCATCTCACAAGGTACCAGATGCTTTTAGACACCCTCATTTTCTCTCATCTTTATGCCTAATAAACATTTTTATACATGAAATGCTATTTGCAAGTGTGGTGTGGGTGGCAATACCAGCCTCAGAAGCATCTCCCTTATTGTTGTGTACCACTTAGAATCTCAGCACCTCCATCAGAGCACTTGATTCTCTAAAATGTGTATGTTGCTCTGACAACTGAAAGCTGCTCTCCTCCAATAGAGTATATGCAATTTTGTCAACTTGTCTTCAGCTTATTAAAAAGTAAAACTAAAAAATAAAAAAAATAAAAAAAAAGGCTATTAATGCCTTTTTCAACCTGGTCTCCTATACTAGTAAAGGAATTGTCTCAGGTTTTCTAAGTTTATGCCATATATATATATATATATATATATATATATATAAACTAAAATGCACACAGTAATATTAGAGAAAAGTGATCACTTTTACCCACAGATGGCATCATTTTTCATCCTTTTTACATATGACTTTTAATGACATTTATACATTATATAAGAAAAACAATGATTTTACATTTTCACTTAAGATACCAGCCATCTACTGGGTTTCTCCCAGCCCAAGTTTGTATACAAAATGGTCTCTATTTTGAGCTTTTTACATTTTAGTAGTGCTATAGCTTAAGGTCAGCAGTTCGAAACTACCAGCTGCTCCGCGGGAGAAAGATGAGGCTTTCTGCTCCCGTAAAGATTTACAGGGTCGCTATGGGTCAGAACCGACTCGACAGCACTTAACAACAACAACATAGGATAAGCAGTAGGCTTTTAGATGCAAAGCCAACAGTTCAAACCCACCATCCACTCCTTCAAAACCCTATTCAGGGTTGCTATGAGTCAGAACTGAGTCAATAACACTCAAGAACAGCAATGGTCAAATAACTTGGTACTATTTAATTATTTCCTTTTTGGATTTTTGCTGTATTATTCTGTCATTTCATCTTTTAATGATTTTCAACAAAGCATAAGCAGTTTTTTTTTGTTTTTTTTTTTTTTTATGGTTATACATTATCAGAAAGAGCTTGGGCAGTCAGAAGTTTAGTACAAATTAGTCTAGTTTAATGGTAATTCTGTATTTTAAAGTAATACAATAATATGCAGTTTATAAGAAACATATATACAAATTATTTATCTCCAACTTCATAAATTTGTGTGACAGGAAGACAGAGTATTTTTATCCAAATATTTTTACCAGAATTTATAAAAAAATGAATTAAAGATGAATGTACTAAAATACATGAATATGACCAAAGATAGTGGAAGCAAGTGTTTTACACAATATAGTCTTTCCACCAACATTTGATAGTTTCATAAAATTTCATAGACTCTGGATTTTTGCTCCCTTTACAAAGCAACTTATATATCTATCATGTTATTATCCACCCCTAACAATGGAGTCCTGGTATGGTGCTGTGGGTTAGTGCACTGGACTGAAAAATTGGTTTGAACCACAAGGTAAAGGTTCCAGCTCACTAGTCACTCCTCAGAAACCCTATACAGGAAACCTTATAATGCTATGGATCAGAACCAACTCGGTGGCACTTAACAACAACAAAAATGAACTAGGATAAAATATATTTTTGAGAAATAGAAAGGAATGTGAATTCCAAACATATCACAGAATCTAAGTAATATTCTTTAGCAAAGTTATAAAATCAGGAAGTGTTATATTCTGACCAGAGTAGGTTAATCTCTTGTTGAATTACATTTGCTATCTTCGACTCTTATATGAGCCTTTTCATTTTTTATCACTAGTGTCAAAAAACAGACATATTTGTTATAAACCTCTTTTAGAAGACAATAACTCTCATGTTAATCAGTATCTCCATATGATAAAAATGTAAAGTATTCTTAGACTTTTGTGCCAGGAAAAACTTTGGACTACTGAGAAACTGATAAGCTTTCTACTTTTTGATAATGAAATTGTGTAGCCAATAATATTTCTTATATTCTCACGGCCAACAGAGAAGCTCTGAGTTGTATTAGTTTGTGAATCATAAAAATGACATTATTCCATGATAGGCATTCTTTCTTCCTTTCCCTTATAGTTTCTTTTCTACCTTATTAAATGAATGCTGTGTGTGATATACAATGAAGAATTTTCAGAAATAATTGATGAGGCATGAATATGTATGTTTAAAAACACATTAGAATCAAGAAAAGACTAAATTGGCACTTAAAACAATTCTTGAATTTTTGTTGTTAGGTACCATCTAGTCAGTTCTGAATCAGTGAACTTATGCACAACAGAAGGAAACCCTGCTTGATCCCTGTGGCAAACTTACAATCATTGGTATACATGAGCCCATTGCTGCTACCACTGTGCCAATCTATCTCATTGGGGGTCTTCCTCATTTTCACTGACTCTCCACTTAACCAAGTATGATACCCTTCTCCAGGGACTGGTCCCTCATGAAAATGTCAAAAATATGAAAGACAAAGTCTGCTTAGCTTGTCTTCTAAGGAACACTCGGACTGTACTTTTTCCAGCACAGATTTATTTTTTTCTTCTGGCAGTCCATGGTACTTTTAATATTCTTCTCCAACAATATAACTCAAATTTGTCAATTCTGCCATGGTCTTCCTTATTCACTGCCCAACTTTCTTATGCATATTAGGCTATGGAAAAACCATGACTAGGATCAGGTGCACCTTTGTCTTCAAAATGACATCTTTGCTCTTGATCACATTAAAGAGGTTTCACATGTAGCAGATTTGCCTAATGCAACATGTCATTTGATTTCTTGACTGCTGCTTCAAGAAGTGTTGATGGTGGATCAAGCAAATTGAAGTCTTTGACAACTTCAACATTTCTCCATTTATCATGATGTTATTTATAATGTGAGTTGTTGTTGTTGTTATGTGCTGTGGAGTAGGTTCTGACTCATAGAGACGCTGTACAGGGTTTCTGAGGCTGTGGATCTTGACAGGAGCAGAAAACCTCATCTTTCTCCTGCGGAGCAGCTGGTAGTTTTGAACTGCTGATGGTGAGATTAGCAGCCCAATTCGTAACCACTTCACTACCAGAGCTCCTTACGATGTTGAGTACTGGCTTAGAATTTTCTTAAAGTTGGAAGCTATTATCAACCTGATATCTTGTACATACAAGGAGTTCAAATTATAACTTCATGAGTCGACCATTTTAGTGAGTGCATGTTTTAAGAAAATACATATGTGAGCACAAGAATTTTCTATTGCCTTCTAAACAGTAGTAACTTTATTATATTATTGACAGTTCTGTCAAAAGTTTCAGGATATATACAGAGATGATGACATCACATTTATTAAAAGCAGCAAATATTATTTATTTATGCCAGAAAATTATTTGGCACAACAAAATATCTTTTTGGAAGACATTCAGATAAAAATTGTCATGTAAGTACAATCAAGCAATCAAAAAGAAAAACATTATAAGCCTACTACCAGTCAAAACAACCAACACAAGAAAATCTGAGGTGCTTACAAGAATTAAATTTGAAAGCTCTCTAGTGCAGGGTTAATGTCACCAAAACTAATCAACCCTACTGCTATCAAGTCTATTTTGACTTTCAACAACCTTATAGGATCGAGTAGAATTGTGTTAGTTTCCAAGGCTGTAAATCTCAAGGGTAACAGACTGCCACATTTTCCACCCATGGAACATGTCAGTGGGTTGAACCACCAACCTTCTGAGCACTTCCACCACTGTGTCATCAGGGGCCCTTGCTAGTGTCACACTCATCTTTATATTCCCAGGGTCTACGAGAATGTTGTTACTAAGTGCTACTGAGTCAGTTCCAACTCATAGCGACCCTGTACACAGTTCCCCAGGAATGGCAGGTGAGTTTAAACCGGAGACTTTATGGTTCAAACTGTCTATGCCACACCAGGAGAATGTTATCGTTGTTGGTAAGTGCCATTAAGTTGATTCCGACCTACAGCAACCCTGTGTAGGGTTTCCAAGAAGCGGCTGGTGAGCTTGAACCACCAACCTTGTAGTTCAAACGGCTTTGCAGTCTGGCACATTAAACCACAGTACCATATCAGACTCCAGGAGAATGTTAGACCTGAATAAATGCTTTACAAGTTTTGAATCTATGAATAAATTAATCAATAAAGATCATGCTAGAGAGATATGTATTTTGAACTGTATTTTTTACTTAGTTAAGGCTAATTTTTCTGATCCATCAATATTCCCAGTCAAACTTCTTCAGCCAAATCCTGAATTAGGGTAGGATTTGGTATCTCATCTTTGGCCAGAAATAAAGTGAAAAGTAACAGGATAACACAAGGGGTTAATCTCTTAACCCTGACCTTACTAACACTTGTAACCTAGTTAACCAGCAATGGCTCTACAGAACAGCAACGTTCTAACATTTTATCACAACATTTTCTGTGACTATCCACTTATAGTGTACTTAGCTGAAAGGCATATTTGGGAAGCGATTAATGACTTGTTGTTGCTGTTGTTGTTGTTAGTGCCTTTGAGTCAATTTTGACCCATAGTGACCCTGTATAGGGTTTCCAAGGAGCAGCTGGTGAGCTTGAACCACTGACCTTGCAGTTCAATTGACTTTGCAGTCTGACACATTAACCCACAGCGCCACACCAGAATTCCATTAATGACTTAGCATATGCTATATTACTAGTATTTAACAGGAATCAATTTTTTCGATAAACTCTCCTCCTCTTCTGTAAAAGCAAGTAGGTTTCAAAGTTCTAAAAATTTCATGATTAGCACCTGCAATCTCAAGTCCATGACCATTCCAGAATAGTTCTAAAGTACATATTTTGTCTTTATAATATCTAACTCCATCGAATGTAACACTAATGATTTTGCAATTTATGGACTTCACTGCATTTAACCTATCTATTAGAAAATAATGAGCAAATACTTCATATAAACAATGTTCTTTTCCACAGTTGTTGAAAAAACAAACTATGTCAAATGGTTGTTGCTTTCAAAGAGTTTATAACTTAATCTGAGAAATGAGATACTCATATGACACTTCCCTACTCCAACTAAATCATGGAAAAGCAATGCAACCTACAACAAGGCACAAATGATCATTTAAAATTATACTGTAATAACTTAAAACCATGGTTAAGACCATGTGGAGAAAACTTGGTGGTTTCATTTATCCACAAACTAAATACAAATCACTTGAGGGAAAACCATTCCAGTTCTTTTATTCATTCATTCTTCCTTACCATGAGTTCATCATTGCTAATGCCCTGTGATGTCTTTGAGCAACAGAGCTGTATTTTTATTAACTTAGTAGTACAAAAATGTAGCATAGTACTGCTCAACATTTTAGTTCAGAAATGTGTGTTTGTTGAAATATTTTTTGAAAAATTATAATTTGTGCCAGGTATTAGAAACTTTTATGGAGTTCAGAGTCTTGTGGATGAAGTAAAGAAAAACTGAATGAATGAATGAGTGAATGAATGAATGAATTGGGAATGTCCAGAGAACAATGACTGGATCTTGAAGTCAGGAGAGTAGAGCTTCATCTCTTCTCCTTTGACATCAAATTTCTTTTATTTCCTTCAAAGTGAGGTAAACCACCTTCTCACAGATCATTACAAAAACGCAAATGAGTTTGTCCTTTGTTCTGCTTAGTCCACCAGCCATGAAAAATGTGTCAAGTTTTATGTTCCGTAGTCAGCATAGTAAGTGCACAGGTGATGTACATCTGATTTACTGGCAATTCATTCTTTCTCTTTAATGTTATCCAAATTTTCCCTCATTTTGAAATGACTGAACCAACTCCTAACTCACAAGTCTCCATCATCATCACCTTCGTTTGCTGCACATACCACTTTTAAACCACAGAGAAGGTTTTGAACTTTTCTTACACTAAAATCAAACCAAAATAAATCCATTGCCATCAATTCCGAATCATAGTGACCCTATATAGTGATTCAAAGATTGTATGTCTTTATGGGTATAGATAGCTCATCTTTCTCCTGTAGAGAGGCTGGTGGGTTTGAATCCTTGTAATTAGCAGCCCAACACCTAATCCACATCATCACCAGAGCTCTTTTTCTTTCATGCAAATAAATCTAAGTAAAAGAGTTGTATGTACCTGTTCCAACTTGCTACACATTTGTTTTAAAGGCACACTTAGAAACAAGTCTTTGTAACTAACTAGGGGAATGCCTGTATTCTGAAAATTATAGTGGCCCCTTAAAAGACAATATGCATTATAATACTGAGTATACTCTTGCAAACTACTTTACTCCAAGGTACTGATAGCTACACTGGAGAAACAGTAGCCCTGGCCAGGAACCCCTTAGGAAAGGAGATGTACAAAGAGAGTAAGAAAAAGACCAGAAAGAGAAAACAGAGCTAATCACCATGGATGGAAAATCCAAGTAGGTTGGCTGTTCACCCTGAAGGTACTAAAAAGCTTTTAGAAACTTTTGAACTGGTAAGTAGTAGAATCAAAGTGATATTCTGAGATACTATCCAAAAACTTAGATACATAGTACTATTACAAAGAGAAACA
The DNA here is from genome assembly GCF_000296735.1 of Chrysochloris asiatica. Lineage (NCBI taxonomy): Eukaryota > Metazoa > Chordata > Mammalia > Afrosoricida > Chrysochloridae > Chrysochloris > Chrysochloris asiatica. The sequence goes on from NW_006408626.1 coordinate 8,861,738, forward strand.
TAAAAACAAGGAAGCCAGGTTATAATGCTACTGCAACAAATAGTTCAGGGACAAACTTTTAAGTGTTAAGCAATGACAGTGTTGTCATTGCTGTTAAGTGTCATCAAGTCAGTTACAACTCATAGTGACTCTGTATAGGGCTCCTGAGGAGTGTCTGGTGAGTTTGAACCACGATATAACTCTGAGTGCTTTATTCTAAAGAGGAAGAGAATGATGGCATCATAGAACTAAGATTCTCAGCAGTATATAAAAAATTGGAATTAAGAGTTAAATGAATTTAGATAATGACATGTTTTAATTGTAAAGAACTGCAAGCACTTGGAGATCTAAACTTAAAGCTTTGAGTAAACATCCATTAGAATCTTACAGATATAACAAGTATTTTTGTCATCTCAAGATAATTCCTAACATATTTTGTTATCTGCAGTAACATTAGTGTCCGTTGCCAATTGTTGAAATGCTGAACTATATCTTCTGATTTTTCCTTATAATCAACAACTGTTGGTAACTCCCAATCTTTTATGTTAGTACAGTCATGTAAAGAGCTCTGGTAGCGTAGTGGTTATGAATCGGGCTTTGAACCACAAGGTCAGCAGTTCAAAACTACCAGCTGTGCTGCAGGAAAAAGATGAAGCTTTCTGCTCCCATAAAGATTTACAGCCTCAGAAACCCTGTACAGGGTCACTATGAGACAGGACCTACTCCACGGCACATAAACACCACCACCACCACCACCACCACAGTCATGTAAGAATTCATAGAAGAACTGATGCATTTGAATTATGGTGTTGGATAAGGATATAAAAATACCAAGGACTGCCAGAAAAACAAACAAATCTGTCTTGAAAGAAGTGAAGCCAGAATGCTCTTTAGAAGCCAGTGTGGCAGGACTTTGTCTCTCATATTTTGAGCATGTCATCAGGAGCGACCAGTCTCCGGAGAAGAACATCATGCTTGGTAAGATGGAGGGTCAGTGACAAAGAAGACCCCCCAACCGAATAGATTGATAAAGCAGTAAAAAAATGGGAAAAATATGTAACAATTGTGAGGATGGTGTGTTTTTTTCTGCTGTGTATATGGTCATTATGATTTGGAAAGGACTCAATGGCACCTAACAACAACAGCAGCAATGTAAATTATAATTTTGGAAATCTGGTAAGATAACAGCAAGTTGGCATGAAAGAAAAACTACCTGAACACTAAGCTTGCCCCAGTAGAATCCCTGTATACCCAACACTCATTCATTCATTCACTCAATGGTATTGATTGTTTATTATCTGTAATAAACAGTGATGATTTAGCCATATACCAAGAAAATCTGATGCCTTCTTTCTTGTAGGTCAGCTATCATTACTAGACTGAATATGCAAATTCTATCTCCCCCATGGCCTGTGATTAAAGCTTCTTTCTGGAGCAATCTCAGTTGGAAATTAAAGAATGTATGTAAACTGGAGGTGACTAACTGAAGTCACATAAGAAAATGACATTTATAAATGAACTGAGAAATGCGTGATGCTGAGAACGTACTGTTTCTAATTTTAGAATCAGAGAGCTCAGGCTAATGTCATTTTTAAATAGGATACCCTGCAAAAGTTTCACACAGCTCCACAGGCAAACGGAAGGAGAGAAGGAGGCAGAAATGGTAAATGAAATGGAATTAGATCACTAGTAAGCTCATAACTTAAGTTCATACCATTTGGTCAGTTTTCTAATGGCTATAACTTAATGATTCAATTAGTTTCCTGGGAACAAGGATAAGTGCATATTCAATGTTCTGAATCATATAACTGATTAGAATCTGCCAAACTCATGTCCATCTGAACCTTACGAGAATGAAACCAAAAACACTTTTTATGTAGACATACAAATACACTGTTGTTCACAATAAATATCAATAAAACAAAAGTAGTACACAGAACTATTCTCAAATATTTTTCTAACTGACTATAATTTCCTCAGAATTTCATTCAACATGCTGACTATAACATATACAAGGCAGACATGGTGCTAGGTGATGTAGATAAAACAAAAATCCGCAAGAATGTGAATCCATGAACACCCTCAAGAGACAATGTGATGCAGTTCAATAAATAGCAGTTCAGGCTACATACTTTGTGTGAAAATTATTTTCAAGGTATAACTCATGACATAAATTCCAGTCAGTAGAAATAGTGTCATTTTAGTCATATAGTAATCATCAGTAACGATTAAGAGAATGGCACGCTACTTTATTGAACTATATTATTCATATTCATAATCCTGGTGTGGGACTCTAGGATATACACTCAACTAGATGATCAGTTCAAACTGTAAGATTGGTGGTTCAAACTCACCAGTCACTCCTCAGCAACCCTAAACAGGGTCTCTATCAGTTGGAACTGACTCAATGGCACTTAAGAACAATCATAAAAAACAGATGAGTAAGAGACTGCCTTTGTCAGAAACTGGCAGAAAAAAAAAAATAATAATAACGTTTTGGTATGAACACCTGTCAAAATATATGAAAATTCTATGCATATTCTACAGTATCAAAGGACAGCCTTTAATGTTATGGTGCTTCTATAACATGGTAAAACAAAGTCTACCAGTGCATACAAAGCATTGGCTGCCTTATTTGGAATGGATGAACAGTTAAAATTACAGGTTTCTGAGGTATAAAGAGGATAACATATTAAGGTGACCCCAGTCACTTTAAATATGCTGAATAGCATATAATTTGTGCTAGTGAAAATATATCCCATAT